>NW_027251304.1:0-53803 GCF_044704955.1 Pristiophorus japonicus
CCTCCTCCTCTCCTCCTCCTCCTCCCCCCCCCCCCGCCCAGTCACTCTCCTCCTTCCCCCCCCCCCGCCCAGTCACTCTCCTCCTCCCCCCCCCCCCCCCCCCCCGCCCAGTCACTCTCCTCCTCCCCCACCCCACCCAGTCAATCTCCTCCCTCCCCCACCCCGCCCAGTCTCTCTCTTCCCTCCCCCCCCTGCCCAGTCTCTCTCCTCCCTCCCCCCGCTGCCCAGTCTCTCTCCTCCCTCCCCCCCCGCCCAGTCTCTCTCCTCCCTCCCCCCTGCCCAGTCTCTCCTCCCCTCCCCGAACAGTCTCTCCTCTTCCTCCCCTCCTCTCCCCCCCGCTTCTCCTCCCTCCTCCTCCTCCCCTCCCCTCCCCTCCCCTCCCGTTCCCTCCCCTCCTCCCCCTCCCTCCCTCCTCCCCTCCCCTCCCTCCTCCCCCCCCTCCTCCCCCTCCCCTCCCTCCTCCCACTCCCTCCTCCCCCTCCCCTCCCTCCTCCCCCTCCCCTCCCTCCTCCCCCTCCCCTCCCTCCTCCCCTTCTCCTTCCCCCCTTCTCCACCCCCCCCGTCTCTCTCTCCCCCCCAGTGTCTCTCCTCCCCAAGTCTCTCTCCTCCCCTCCCCCCCAGTCACTCTCACTCTCCTCCCCCCCTGCCCAGTCTCTCTCCCCTCCACCCCAGTCTCTCTCCCCTCCTCCCCAGTCTCTCTCCACCCCTCCCCCCCTCCCCAGTCTCTCTCCCCCCCTGCCCAGTCTCTCTCCCTCCTCCCCAGTCTCTCTCCCCTCTCCTCCCCAGTCTCTCTCCACCCCTCCCCCCCTCCCCAGTCTCTCTCCCAACCCTCCCCCCTCCCCAGTCTCTCTCCTCCCCCTCCCCCCCAGTCTCTCTCCTCCCCCCCCCCTGTCTCTCTCCTCCCCTCCCCCCCCCGTCTCTCTCCTCCTCTCCCCCCCCCCCGTCTCTCTCCTCCTCTCCCCCCCGTCTCTCTCCTCCTCTCCCCCCCCCGTCTCTCTCCTCCTCTCCCCCCTCCCCCCCGTCTCTCTCCCTCCCCTCCCCCCCGTTTCTCACCTCCCCTCCCCCCCCCGTCTCTCTTCTCCCCTCCCCCCCGTCTCTCTCCTCCTCTCCCCCCTCCCCCCCGTCTCTCTCCTCCTCTCCCCCCTCCCCCCCGTCTCTCACCTCCCCTCCCCCCCCGTCTCTCTTCTCCCCTCCCCCCCCGTCTCTCTCCTCCCCTCCCCCCCCGTCTCTCTCCTCCCCTCCCCCCCGTCTCTCTCCTCCCTCCCCCCCGTCTCTCTTCTCCCCCTCCCCCGTCTCTCTCTCTCCCCTCCCCCCGTCTCTCTTCTCCCCTCCCCCCCGTCTCTCTTCTCCACCCCCCCGTCTCTCTCCTCCCCTCCCCCTCCCCCGTCTCTCTCCTCCCCTCCCCCCTCCCCCGTCTCTCTCCTCCCCCCCCGTCTCTCTCCTCCCCTCCCCCGTCTCTCTCCTCCCCTCCCCCGTCTCTCTCCTCCCCTCCCCCGTCTCTCTCCTCCCCTCCCCCGTCTCTCTCTCCTCCCCTCCCCCGTCTCTCTCCTCCCTCCCCCGTCTCTCTCCTCCCCTCCCCCGTCTCTCTCCTCCCCTCCCCCGTCTCTCTCCTCCCCTCCCCCGTCTCTCTCCTCCTCCCCTCCCCCGTCTCTCTCCTCCCCTCCCCCGTCTCTCTCCCTCCCCTCCCCCGTCTCTCTCCTCCCTCCCCCGTCTCTCTCCTCCCCCTCCCCCGTCTCTTCTCCCCTCCCCCTCCCCGTCTCTCTCCTCCCCTCCCCCGTCTCTCTCCTCCCCTCCCCCGTCTCTCTCCTCCCCTCCCCCGTCTCTCTCCTCCCCTCCCCCGTCTCTCTCCTCCCCTCCCCCGTCTCTCTCCTCCCCTCCCCTCCCGTCTCTCTCCTCCCCTCCCCCGTCTCTCTTCTCCCCCTCCCCCCGTCTCTCTCCTCACCTCCCCCCGTCTCTCACCTCCTCTCCCCCGTCTCTCTCCTCCCCTCCCCCGTCTCTCTCCTCCCCTCCCCCGTCTCTCTCCTCCCCTCCCCCGTCTCTCTCCTCCCCTCCCCCGTCTCTCTCCTCCCCTCCCCCGTCTCTCTCCTCCCCTCCCCCGTCTCTCTTCTCCCCTCCCCCCGTCTCTCTCCTCCCCTCCCCCCATCTCCTCCCCTCCCCCCATCTCCTCCCCTCCCCCCTTCTCCTCCTCCCCCCCGCTTCTCCTCCCTCCTCCCTCCCTCCTCCCCACCTCTCCTCCCTCCCTCCTTCCCCCCCCTCTCCTCCCCCTTCCTCCCTTCACACCCCCTCCTCCCCTCCCTCCACCCCCCTCCTCCTCCTCCTCCTCCTCCTCCTCCCTTCTCCTCCCCTCCCTCCTCCTCCTTCTCCTCCCCTCCCTCCTCCCCTCCCTCCTCCTCCTCCTCCCTTCTCCTCCCTCTCCTCCTTCCCCTTCCCCCCTCTCTCCCTTCTCCCTCCCCCTCCCTCCTCCCCCCTTTCTCCTCCCCCCTTTCTCATCCCCGCCCTCCTCCCCCCTTTCTCCTCTCCTCCTCCCCTCCCTCCTCCCTCCCTCCCCTCCTTCTCCTCCCCTCCTTCTCCTCCCCTCCCTTAGAAACATAGAAAATAGGGTGCAGGAGTAGGCCATTCGGCCCTTCTAGCCTGCACCGCCATTCAATGAGTTCATGGCTGAACATTCAACTTCAGTACCCCATTCCTGCTTTCTCGCCATACCCCTTGATCCCCCTAGTAGTAAGGACCTCATCTAACTCCTTTTTGAATATATTTAGTGAATTGGCCTCAACAACTTTCTGTGGTAGAGAATTCCACAGGTTCACCACTCTCTGGGTGAAGAAGTTCCTCCGCATCTCGGTCCTAAATGGCTTACCCCTTATCCTTAGACTGTGACCTCTGGTTCTGGACTTCCCCAACATTGGGAACATTCTTCCTGCATCTAACCTGTCTAACCCCGTCAGAATTTTATATGTTTCTATGAGGTCCCCTCTCATTCTTCTGAACTCCAGTGAATACAAGCCCAGTTGATCCAGTCTTTCTTGATAGGTCAGTCCCGCCATCCCGGGAATCAGTCTGGTGAACCTTCGCTGCACTCCCTCAATAGCAAGATGTCCTTCCTCAGGTTAGGAGACCAAAACTGTACACAATACTCCAGGTGTGGCCTCACCAATGCCCTGTACAACTGTAGCAACACCTCCCTGCCCCTGCACTCAAATCCCCTCGCTATGAAGGCCAACATGCCATTTGCTTTCTTAACCGCCTGCTGCACCTGCATGCCAACCTTCAATGACTGATGTACCATGACACCCAGGTCTCTTTGCACCTCCCCTTTTCCTAATCTGTCACCATTCAACTCCACCCTCCCTCCTCCTCTCCTCCTCCCTCCTCCTCTCCCCCTCCCTCCTCCCCCCTCCCCCCCTCCCTCCTCCTCCCCTCCCCTCCCTCCCTCCTCCCCCTTTCTCCTCCCCTCCCTCCTCTCCTCCCCCCTTTCTCCTCCCCTCCCTTTCTCCTCCCCTCCCTCCTCCCCCCTTTCTCCTCCCCTCCCTCCTCCCCTTCTCTCCAGTCTCTCTCTTTCCCCCCCCCCAGTCTCCAGTCTCTTTCCCCCCCCCCAGTCTCCAGTCTCTTTCCCCCCACCAGTCTCTTCTCCCCGCCAGTCTCTTCTCCCTCCCCCGTCTCTCTTCGTCTCTCTCCCCATCCCCCAGTCTCTCTCCCCCCCCCCAGTCTCTCCCCCCCCCCCCCCAGTCTCTCTCCCCCCCCAGTCTCTCTCCCCCCCCCCCAGTCTCTCCCACCCCCCCAGTCTCTCTTCCCCCACCCCCCGACTCTCTTCCCCCCCCCGACTCTCTTCCCCCCCCCGGCTCTCTTCCCCCCCCCCCGTCTCTCTTCCCCCCCCCGACTCTCTTCCCCCCCCGACTCTCTTCCCCCCCCCCGTCTCTCTTCCCCCCCCCGTCTCTCTTCCCCCCCCGTCTCTCTTCCCCCCCCCCGTCTCTCTTCCCTCCCCCCCCGTCTCTCTTCCCTCCCCCCCCCGTCTCTCTTCCCTCCCCCCCGTCTCTCTTCCCTCCCCCCCCGTCTCTCTTCCCTCCCCCCCCGTCTCTCTTCCCTCCCCCCCCGTCTCTCTTCCCTCCCCCCCGTCTCTCTTCCCTCCCCCCCCGTCTCTCTTCCCTCCCCCCCCGTCTCTCTTCCCTCCCCCCCGTCTCTCTTCCCTCTCCCCCCGTCTCTCTTCCCTCCCCCCCCCGTCTCTCTTCCCTCCCTCCCCGTCTCTCTCCTCCCTCCCCCCCAGTCGCTCTTCCCTCCCCCCCAGTCGCTCTTCCCTCCCCCCAGTCGCTCTTCCCTCCCCCCATTCTCTCTCCTCCCCTCCCCCCCATTCTCTCTCCTCCCGTCCCCCCCATTCTCTTTCCTCCCGTCCCCCCATTCTCTTTCCTCCCGTCCCCCCCATTCTCTTTCCTCCCCTCCCCCCCATTCTCTTTCCTCCCCTCCCCCCCCCATTCTCTTTCCTCCCCTCCCCCCCCATTCTCTTTCCTCCCCTCCCCCCCCATTCTCTTTCCTCCCCTCCCCCCCATTCTCTTTCCTCCCCTCCCCCCCATTCTCTTTCCTCCCCTCCCCCCCCATTCTCTTTCCTCCCCTCCCCCCCCATTCTCTTTCCTCCCCTCCCCCCCCATTCTCTTTCCTCCCCTCCCCCCCATTCTCTTTCCTCCCCTCCCCCCCATTCTCTTTCCTCCCCTCCCCCCATTCTCTTTCCTCCCCTCCCCCCCATTCTCTTTCCTCCCCTCCCCCCCATTCTCTTTCCTCCCCTCCCCCCCATTCTCTTTCCCTCCCCTCCCCCCATTCTCTTTCCTCCCCTCCCCCCATTCTCTTTCCTCCCCTCCCCCCCCCATTCTCTTTCCCTCCCCTCCCCCCCCCATTCTCTTTCCTCCCCCCCCCATTCTCTTTCCTCCCCCCCCCCCATTCTCTTTCCTCCCCTCCCCCCATTCTCTTTCCTCCCCTCCCCCCCCATTCTCTTTCCTCCCCTCCCCCCCATTCTCTCTCCTCTCTCCTCCCCTCCCCCCCCCAGTCTCTCTCCTCCCCCCAGTCTCTCTCCTCCCCTCCCCCCCCAGTCTCTCTCCTCCCCTCCCCCCCCAGTCTCTCCCCTCCCCTTCCCAGTCTCTCCCCTCCCCTCCCCCCCAATCTCTCCCCTCCCCTCCCCTCCCCTTCCCAGTCTCTCCCCTCCCCTTCCCAGTCTCTCCCCTCCCCTTCCCAGTCTCTCCCCTCCCCTCCCCCTCCAGTCTCCCCCTCCCCTCCCCCCCCAGTCTCTCCCCTCCCCTCCCCTCCCCCCCCAGTCTCTCCCCTCCCCCCCCAGTCTCTCCCCTCCCCCCCCAGTCTCTCCCCTCCCCTCCCCTCCCAGTCTCTCCCCTCCCCTCCCCTCCCAGTCTCTCCCCTCCCCTCCCCCCCCAGTCTCTCCCCTCCCCTGTCTATCCCCTCCCCTGTCTCTCCCCTCCCCTCCACTCCCCAGTCTCTCCCCTCCACTCCCCAGTCTCTCCCCTCCCCTCCCCTCCCCCCCATCCCTCCCCCCCCAGTCTCTCCCCTCCCCCCCCCCAGTCTCTCCCCTCCCCAGTCTCTCCCCTCCCCTCCTCCCCAGTCTCTCCCCTCCCCTCCTCCCCAGTCTCTCCCCTCCCCTCCTCCCCCAGTCTCTCCCCTCCCCTCCTCCCCAGTCTCTCCCCTCCCCTCCTCCCCAGTCTCTCCCCTCCCCTCCTCCCCAGTCTCTCCCCTCCCCTCCCCCCCCGCCTCTCCCCTCCCTCCCCAGTCTCTCCCCTCCCCTCCCCTCCCAGTCTCTCCCTCCCCTCCCAGTCTCTCCCCTCCCCTCCCAGTCTCTCCCCTCCCTCCCAGTCTCTCCCCTCCCCTCCCAGTCTCTCCCCTCCCCTCCCAGTCTCTCCCCTCCCCTCCCAGTCTCTCCCCTCCCCTCCCAGTCTCTCCCCTCCCCTCCCAGTCTCTCCCCTCCCCTCCCAGTCTCTCCCCTCCCCTCCCAGTCTCTCCCCTCCCCTCCCAGTCTCTCCCTTCCCCTCCCAGTCTCTCCCTTCCCCTCCCAGTCTCTCCCTTCCCCTCCCAGTCTCTCCCCTCCCCTCCCAGTCTCTCCCCTCCCCTCCCAGTCTCTCTCCTCCCAGTCTCTCTCTTCCCCACGCCCCGTCTCTCTCTTCCCCACGCCCCGTCTCTCTCTTCCCCACGCCCCGTCTCTCTCTTCCCCACGCCCCAGTATCTCTCTTCCCCACGCCCCAGTATCTCTCTTCCCCACGCCCCAGTATCTCTCTTCCCCACGCCCCAGTATCTCTCTTCCCCACGCCCCAGTATCTCTCTTCCCCACGCCCCAGTATCTCTCTTCCCCACGCCCCAGTATCTCTCTTCCCCACGCCCCAGTATCTCTCTTCCCCACGCCCCAGTATCTCTCTTCCCCACGCCCCAGTATCTCTCTTCCCCACGCCCCAGTATCTCTCTTCCCCACGCCCCAGTATCTCTCTTCCCCACGCCCCAGTATCTCACTCCTCCCCCCGCCCAGTCTCTCACTCCTCCCCCCGCCCAGTCTCTCACTCCTCCCCCCGCCCAGTCTCTCACTCCTCCCCCCGCCCAGTCTCTCACTCCTTCTCCACACCCCAGTCTCTCACTCCTTCTCCACACCCCAGTCTCTCACTCCTTCTCCACACCCCAGTCTCTCACTCCTTCTCCACACCCCAGTCTCTCACTCCTTCTCCACACCCCAGTCTCTCACTCCTTCTCCACACCCCAGTCTCTCACTCCTTCTCCACACCCCAGTCTCTCACTCCTTCTCCACACCCCAGTCTCTCACTCCTTCTCCACACCCCAGTCTCTCACTCCTTCTCCACACCCCAGTCTCTCACTCCTTCTCCACACCCCAGTCTCTCACTCCTTCTCCACACCCCAGTCTCTCACTCCTTCTCCACACCCCAGTCTCTCACTCCTTCTCCACACCCCAGTCTCTCACTCCTTCTCCACACCCCAGTCTCTCACTCCTTCTCCACACCCCAGTCTCTCACTCCTTCTCCACACCCCAGTCTCTCACTCCTTCTCCACACCCCAGTCTCTCACTCCTTCTCCACACCCCAGTCTCTCACTCCTTCTCCACACCCCAGTCTCTCACTCCTTCTCCACACCCCAGTCTCTCACTCCTTCTCCACACCCCAGTCTCTCACTCCTTCTCCACACCCCAGTCTCTCACTCCTTCTCCACACCCCAGTCTCTCACTCCTTCTCCACACCCCAGTCTCTCACTCCTTCTCCACACCCCAGTCTCTCACTCCTTCTCCACACCCCAGTCTCTCACTCCTTCTCCACACCCCAGTCTCTCACTCCTTCTCCACACCCCAGTCTCTCACTCCTTCTCCACACCCCAGTCTCTCACTCCTTCTCCACACCCCAGTCTCTCACTCCTTCTCCACACCCCAGTCTCTCACTCCTTCTCCACACCCCAGTCTCTCACTCCTTCTCCACACCCCAGTCTCTCACTCCTTCTCCACACCCCAGTCTCTCACTCCTTCTCCACACCCCAGTCTCTCACTCCTTCTCCACACCCCAGTCTCTCACTCCTTCTCCACACCCCAGTCTCTCACTCCTTCTCCACACCCCAGTCTCTCACTCCTTCTCCACACCCCAGTCTCTCACTCCTTCTCCACACCCCAGTCTCTCACTCCTTCTCCACACCCCAGTCTCTCACTCCTTCTCCACACCCCAGTCTCTCACTCCTTCTCCACACCCCAGTCTCTCACTCCTTCTCCACACCCCAGTCTCTCACTCCTTCTCCACACCCCAGTCTCTCACTCCTTCTCCACACCCCAGTCTCTCTCTCTCTCTCTCTCTCTCTCTTCCCCCCCCCCCCGCCAACTACTTCTGATATTTTCTCTCCCACAGAAGGCCGCGAAAATGTTTTAAATAATCCAAAAGCTGGAAGCAGCTCCACGCGGCTTTCGTTTTGCACTGCGCATGTGCGACCGAATCGAGGGCCCGTGCTCAAAAATGGAACGGAGTCCAATGCGCGCATGCGCAGAAGGACACACAAAAACCTAGTGCAAGTAGTCACTCTGTTGTATAGGGCCCTGGTGAGACCATACCTGTATTGTGTACAGTTTTGGTCTCCTTACCTAAGGAAGGATATGCTTGCCATAGAGGGAGTGCAATGAACGTTCACCAGACTGATTCCTGGGTTGAGGGGAGGCAGACATTGTCCTATGAGGAGTGATTGAGTAGGCTCGGCCTATATTCTCTTGAGTTTAGAAGAATGTGATCTCGTGAAACATACAAAATTATTACAGGGCTTGACCGGGTAGATCCAGGGAGGATGTTTCTCCTGGCTGGGTAGTCTAGAACCAGGGGTCACAGTCTCAGAATAAGGGGTCAGCCATTTAGGACTGAGATGAGGAGCAATTTCTTCACTCAGAGGGAATTCTATACCCCAGAGAGCTGTGTATACTCTGTTGTTGAGTACATTCAAGATGGAGATTGATAAATTTTTGAATATTAAGGGAATCAAGGGATATGGGGATGGGGTAGCAAAGTGACGTTGAAGTAGAAGAGCAGCCATGATCTTATTGAATGGCGGAGCAGGCTCGAGGGGGCCGAATGGTCTCCTCCTGCTCCAATTCTTCTGTTCTTATCATTCCAAATCCTAACCACTCATTGCATTCAAATATTTTTCCTCATGCCGCCACTGGTTCTTTTGCCAAGCTCCTTCAATTTGTGTCCTTTGGTTATTGACCCTTCAGCCATTGGAAACCATTTCCCTTTATTTACTCTATCGAAACCCTTCATAAGAACATAATATCTCCAAGTTTGCAGATGACACTAAGCTGGGTGGCAGTGTGAGCTGTAAGGAGGATGCTAAGAGGCTGCAGAGTGACTTGGACAGGTTAGGTGAGTGGGCAAATGCATAGCAGATGCAGTATAATGTGGATAAATGTGAGGTTATCCACTTTGGTGGCAAAAACAGGAAGGCAGAATATTATCTGAATGGTGACAGATTAGGAAAAGGGGAGGTGCAATGAAACCTAAGTGTCATGGTACATCAGTCATTGAAAGTTGGCATGCAGGTACAGCAGGCGGTGAAGAAGACAAATGGCATGTTGGCCTTCATAGCGAGAGGATTTGAGTATAGGAGCAGGGAGGTCTTACTGCAGTTGTACAGGGCCTTGGTGAGGCCACATCTTGAATATTGTATACAGTTTTGGTCTCCTAATCTGAGAAAGGACATTCTTGCTATTGAGGGAGTGCAGCAAAGGTTCACCAGACCAATTCCCGGGATGGCGGGACTGATATATGAAGAAAGACTGGATCGACTAGGCTTATATTCACTGGAATTTAGAAGAATGAGAGGGGATCTCATAGAAACATATAAAATTCTGATGGGATTGGACAGGTTAGATACAGGAAGAATGTTCCTGATGTTGGGGGAGTCCAGAACCAGGGGTCACAGTCTAAGGATAAGGGGTAAGCCATTTAGGACCGAGATGAGGGGAAACTTCTTCACTCAAGAGAATTGTGAACCTGTGGAATTCTCTACCACAGAAAGTTGTTGAGGCCAGTTTGTTAGATATATTCAAAAGGGAGTTAGATGTGGTCCTTACGGCTAAAGGGATCAAGAGGTATGGAGAGAAAGCAGGAATGGGGTACTGAAGTTGCATGATCAGCCATGATCATATTGAATGGTGGTGCAGGCTCGAAGGGCCGAATGGCCTACTCCTGCACCTATTTTCTATGTTTCAATAAGAAATAGGAACAGGAGTAGACCATACGGTCCCTCGAGCCTGCTCTGCCATTCAATAAGATCATGGCTGATCTGATTGTGGACTCAGCTCCACTTCCCCCCCCCCCCCACTCCCCATGACCACTTATCCCCTTATTGTTTAAGAAACTGTCTATTTCTGTCTTAAATTTATTCAATGTCCCAGTTTCCACAGCTCTCTGAGGCAGCGAATTCCACAGATTTATAACCCTCAGAAGAAATTCCTTCTCATCTCTGTTTTAAATGAGTGATCCCTTATTCTAAGATCATGCCCTCTAGTTCTAGTCTCCCCCATCAGTGGAAACATTCTCTCTGCATCCACCTTTTCAAGCCCCCTCATGATCGTATACGTTTCGATAAGATCACCTCTCATTCTTCTGAATTTTAATGAGTAGAAGCCCAACCTACTCAACCTTTCTTCATAAGTCAACCCCCTCATCTCCGGAATCAATCTAGTGAACCTTCTCTGTACTGCCTCCAAAACAAGTATATCTTTTCGTAAATATGGAAACCAAAACTGCGCGCAGTATTCCAGGTGTGGCCTCACCAATACCTTATATAGCTGTAGCAAGACATCCCTGCTTTTATACTCCATCTTTTTTGCAATAAAGGCCAAGATTCCATTGGCCTTCCTGATCACTTGCTGTACCTGCATACTATCCTTTTCTGTTCACTGCCCAAGTAGCCCCAGATCCCGCTGTACTGCGGCACTTTGCAATCTTTCTCCATTTAAATAATAACTTGCTCTTTGATTTTTTTCTGCCACAGTGCATGACCTCACACTTTCCAACATTATACTCCAACTGCCAAATTTTTGCCCATTCACTTAGCCTGTCTATGACCTTTTGCAGATTTTTTGTGTCCTCCTCACACAATGCTTTTCCTCCCTTCTTTGTATCGTCAGCAAACTTAGCGATGTTACACTCAGTCCCTGATTTTAAACACCTCCTCTGCTTTAAGAATACCTGTTTGAAATGCTTTAGTTTATGTAATATGGGTCAATTAACTGCAACATTTCTTATATATGTGACGTTTAGTTTCCTGAGAAAATGTTCTTTCTTTAAATATTTGATATCTGGTTGGCAAGTGGTAGACTGGCTTCAATGAAACCACCTTTCTGGCTGAATAAAAGTAATTGTCTTTATGCCCATCTAACTGATGTGCCTAATTGTGTGTATGTGTGCATGAGAGAGGTACTTGCATTTTTTTAAAAAGCTACAGAAGCATAGCACAGAGTGCCCACGTGGAATGCCAAACACTAATGTCGTAGCAGAAACTGCAAATGCCAGCTTCATACATTTCCCCCACCACACATGCAGAGTTTTATTACGTGAGGGGAACGAGTATATTTATTTGCCTGCAGTGGATAAAGAAAAGTTATTTTCCAAAATATAATCAAAAAATACTAAACTGCCTCAGCGCATATCTCACGAATTTCCACCCAAATGCTTTCATAGTCACCACTATAAATAAGGAGGCATCCCTTCTTAATGTTTCATTTTTGTTTCGGAAAATAATTGTTTTTTCCCCACTTGTACAATAACTATTTATTTAATCCTTTGAAACAGATGCAGGTTCTTCCCTCGATGTTATACCATTTCAAATGAGAGATAAGGGATTTAACACAGTTACGGGGGCAGAGTTGCAAAACCGAATTATTCTCTCCGGACTTAAACATCTCTGTCCGAACCACCAGATCCTCTTGTTATTGCAGCGACAGGTGGAGACCAGAGCATTGTGCTTCACGCCAGGGAATGAAGTTATGGCGGCTGAGCTGGAAAAGACCCGAAAAAATTCACCGCCATGATCTCTCGGATTAGATGAGAAATGTCCAACTCCGCGATACCTTCACTCCTTCAAAATGTGCTACTTCCAAATATATCACAGAAAAAGAGCGTGAAGAATGACAATACAATAATATTTAATATCAATCGTTCAAACTAGTTCAGTTATATATTTCACTTACAAAACGTGTTAAAATGTATTCTAATTTAAAATCGAACTCATACAGTAAACATTTTGATATATTTGCATTGGAACTAGAAAAAAACTGGAGAATTAATACCGAGCTGGTTTAAAAAATCCGAGCGGTGTGCAGATCAAAGAACTACCTAAAAACTGAAATCTTGAACGGTATTGATTATCCAATGGTTAATTCTATTTTTGAAAACCCCTCTGTGTATCATGCATTTTACCGATGTTTAGAACCACCCTTGTAAATTGGGGGAAAAGTAGCTTCTTTTTTAAAAATCCTGCAACAGCGTAAAAAAATAAATTCCTTAACGTAACTTTTATGAGTGCCTTTAAATTACTACTGAATCACCTTGACATTTCCTGTTCAAACTCCAGATTTTGTATTGTTTTGCGGTGATGTGGAAAGAAGTTCGCTGGGATTTTGAATCGCAGACTTCGCGTCGCCACTCTCCCCAACGTCATGTAGCCACTGGGCCAAAAGCAAAGAGCCTGATCACAGCCCTGGAATGAGCAGGGAAACCCAATACAAAGAAGAGAGCATCATCCGCCACAGCAAATAGGGAGACAAAGAAAGAAAATCAAGATCGCATTGCATTAATATATTCCTAGGAACTATGCCGTTTCTGATGAACGTTCGCTTCCGAATCTTATGTTTGAACTGCATTTGGATTGGATTTACGTGGTTCAGTGTATAACACGTTTCTAGAATTACTTTTTAAAAGATCTATGGTACACATTTCACTCGTTAAAATATGCAAAAACACGTAAAAACATGCACTCTGCAGTCTACTTCCATCATTTTATTAAGCTAATTTTATGACGAAACACGTTATACTCGCGATGTGATTGGAGAGTCTCTGAAATGTGTTGTTAAAAGGACGCTCTAACTCCATGTGTGCTTTCTGACAGAAAAATAATAAAATGAAACTCTGAAACGTGTAGAAATGATCAACATTGTTGAGATGACGCTTGAAGCCTGTATTAAATCATTCTTCTCAAAATGTGTTCTTTAGGTCAACATTCATCCGGTCTACGGAGTGTCACAACAGAAAATCAATATTTTACAGTGTTTTTACAAGCCTGGAAACGTGCTCCTCGTAGCATTACTTACGATGTAATAAATGGTTGTAATGTGGAATTTTTGTCCCATACATTTAAGGATTTATCTAAATCTTCAAACTTAACATTGCTGAGCACTGTTTTTGCTTGTTGCAGAGATTTTGTTGATGTGAGCTATTATACAGATACAACGGTTGGTTAATTTCCGATATTCCATAGCACAAGATTACTAATCGCAATTAAAATTATAGAACATATATCAATTGCGAAATCATCGAAAATACTATTTCCGATATCAATATTAAAACCATATGCTATCAGAAAAATAAGCAGAATTTAAAATATTAATTTATTCGGGAAAAATTACAACCACATTTAAGAAATCTCCCAGAATACCGCGTTTCCGAACATTATAATAGTGACTACACTTCAAAAGTATTACATTGGCTGGAAAGACGTTAGGGACGTCCCGAAGTCGTGAACGGCGCTATACAAATGCAAGTTATTTTAAAAGTCCTGTGCCAACCATTACTGAAATGATAAATTCATTATCAAAGCATTCACAAAAAATACAACTTTTAAATGTTCCATAAATTAATCTCATGTAAACTATAATCCAGAATGCATTCAATCTTGCTATTTCAGAAGTGTTAAGACGGTCGTATTTTACAGATAGAAATACAAGTATATCATAGAAACTTACAGCACAGGAGACCATTTGGCCCGTCGTGCCACTTTGAAAGAGCAGTCGTGTTTGGCCCCACATCCCCGCGTGTGATGTCGGATATGATGTGACAATCCCTTCCAAAAGTCAACAGAGTGTAACATTTAAAAAAAGCAAAATACTGCTGATGCTGGAATTCCGAAACAGAAGCAGAAACTGCTGGCAATGCACAGCAGGCCGGGCAGCATCTGTGGAACGCGACAGAGAGACTGAGCCAACTGGAAAAAGTTAGAGATGCAACAGATTGGACATTATGAGATCCTTGCTTTTGCTATATGACCATTGGGTGGGGGGTGAGGGTCCCATCAGTACAATGGCGGACCGCTGCCCATTCATTGTGATGTTGTCAGAAACCCTTCTATGCATTTGTACAGACAAAAGCTGATGGACGGGCGCGTCATCTCCGGCCGCTCGAGACGGGCTTTCAACGGCGCGGCTGCGCGAGAGGAGTAAAGTTTTCATGGCTGAAGGTAAAGTGTCACCAAGTGAGTTTGCGATCTTTCAACAACTTTAACCCAACCCCCCGGCCGCCGCCAACGTCAAAAACGGTGTTATTTTATGTGAGGGTGGAGGTAAACCCCACATTATCGGAAAGCAACCTCAAAGTTGGGTTTGATAGGCGTGGGCTGAGAACTTGTTGCTGAGCCGGCGGTTTGGCTCGGATGGATTTGGCCCTCTCACTCGCCCTCTCACTCACCCTCTCCCCGCCCCGCCCCGCGCTCGGAGAGTTCCCCGTGTATTCCCGGTCCCCCCGCCCCGCGGAGCGATACCGCGGCCCGTGCTCCGCCTCCCGTCTGAGTGTCGCCAGCGCTTCGGTGCAATCGAGTTGAAAGTTGGATGTGTGTGTGTGCGCGAGTGGGGGGAGGGGAAGGCAGGAAAAACGGAGGAAAAGACGGAATATAAGGTAAAGAAGAAGGAGGAGGAGAAGCTGTCGGTTTAAGAGCGGCCCGGCCTGGGCGGCGGGCTAGCGCTTGCTCGGCCGCTTTGTGAAGCGAGAAGTTTTCGGTGTCCGACATGGCGTCACCTCCAGCTCTGCGGGAGCCGCATACTCGTTGTCGTTACTCCCCAGTGGATTTTTTTTTTTGCTTGGGCCGGGGAGGGAGAGGGTATTCAAAACTTTGGGTAATCTCCCGGGGGGGATTTAATCCGTCCGGATTCAACCTTCTCCCCTCCCCCAATCATCATTTCTTCCTTCCTTCCCATTGGAACCGGCATTTGTGCGGGTGTAATTTAGTGTGTGGGTTAAACTCCAGCGGGATAGTTAGTTGTGTTCGCGGAATGGAGCCCGAGCGGGGCTGCGGAGGAAGCTCCAGGAGGGAGATGGGGGGACTTGAGGCAGATTGGCTCCAAAACTCTTTTTTGGCCGGAGGGTGGGAGGAGGTGGAATATATTGCAAACAACATTTCAAACGCGATTATAAGGAAAGTTTTACAATTGGGGACCGCGTCCCATCCACGATTTGGTTGCGGGTATTACGCTCTTTGTGAAGAGGGGGTGAATTGGTGTTTTTTAAAAAAAATAGATAAAACGTCTTCTCCAAGGTCTATCTCTTCAACTTTGTAACACACTGAAAGAGGTGGGTACGCGTAATCTCGGAGAGCGGAAAAGAATGGTGTTGTCAGTGATTTACATGAAACCCGATCAGATGATAGTGAAGCTCGGGCGGGCGGGGGCAGACCAGATGAATGTTGGGTTCTGTTCTGGACTGGAGAAAAGCAGCTGCTGCACCGTTGAGCTATACCCAGATTCTGCCAAACTGAGGACAGACCGTGCACTTCGCAGATATTAAAGCAGTTTTAGATTTTATCCGTCTTGCGGTGGTTTGATTTACGCGCTCGGATATAATAAAGCGGTGTACATGGACTTTTTCAGTGCATTATAATTTAAAAGCAGTTTGTGATGGGATATGTTATCTGAAGACATGTTGCATCTAAGTTTTAAAAGGTAATATAATTTGTGATTGTTGTAATGAATAACATTTTAGATGATGTGTATGCACCCTAAAATATTTGTGAAAAGGGTTATAGAAAATTACAAAAATCAATCATTTTTTGGTTAATTTCTTGAGACTGATGCCTTCCAGCAAAATGAGATCATGGCTGTTTCTAAATGCTGATTCCAAATAAGTAAGCCATAGTACAATCTAACGTTAGTCGCTTGCCATTGTCCCTGAACTTTAGTCAGGCAAATAAAATACAAAGCTACAACAAATTTCAAGGTATGCATGTATTTAGGCACTGTCACACAGTTGTTTATTGTAGCAATGGTATCTTAAAACTTTGGTAGAAATGGCATGAAAGTTGGTTTTCCACTGGAATTGTTAAGGTATATGAAACAACCAAGGTCCAGGTTTCAAAATATCGGTACTAAATTTAACTCGGTTGTTTTGGAAGGAGGGTAAAAATTAAGATCGGTTATAACTTCATAGGATAAATTTTAAAAAGATCCCATTCATTTGATTTACTAGTACTAGTCTTTTTTAAATATAAATTATTTTTCATCAAAATTAATTTATCCCCTATTTTTAAATAGTTGTCTTTAGTTAAAGGACAGAGTGGGTTCATATGAGTTGTGTTTGCTCTAACATTTTGCTTCTTTAAAGAAGCAGACAGTAATTGTACATAATTTGAGATTTTCGGAAGTAATCGTAATACTCATGTCACGAGCCATTTTGATTGCCGCTGAAATTTTGTGGTGATTCAATCGCGTTAAGTTGCAACACCAAGTAACTATGTTCTTTCTATTGCATTCTCTGTCTACCACTCATTCCCTGTCATGTATGAGCACTTTCCCTCTCACCCTTGTTTATTTGCTCACTTGCTCTCTTACCTCCACAGACCAGTGCGTGGACACTCTCCCATAGTCTCACTTTCTTGCGCTTGCTCTGCTGTGCGATCATTCGCATGTAGTTTTTTTGTGCTTATTAGCGTGTGATCTCTGTATCCCTTTTACTGTTGTGGTCATCCTCTCCCTGGGCTTCCCTTTCCTTCCATGACCACCACCTCTTCTCCCCTAATTTCTTGTCTATCGACTTGATGCTCCACGTGCTCTTTGTGCATGCTTTCTCTCTCTACGTTGGATTTCTCTCTGCTGATGCTCTCTCCGTGCCAATTTTATAATTCTACGTCCACGTTCTGTTGCAAGTAAGCTAAATTTGTGGTGTGAATTGTTTAAAAAATAAATTGGGTGGTGGCAACATGCTTAATCACTAAAGTCTCCATGTTTTGTGTGTCCAAATAACAGCTGTAGTAGTGGGATTTGGTGAAGACAATGCAAATACTGCACAGTTTGGACATAGAAACATAGAAAATAGGTGCAGGAGTAGGCCATTCGGCCCTTCTAGCCTGCACCACCATTCAATGAGTTCATGGCTGAACATGCAACTTCAGTACCCCATTCCTGCTTTCTCACCATACCCCTTGATTCCCCTAGTAGTAAGGACTTCATCTAACTCCTTTTTGAATATATTTAGTGAATTGGCCTCAACAACTTTCTGTGGTAGAGAATTCCACAGGTTCACCACTCTCTGGGTGAAGAAATTCCTCCTCATCTCGGTCCTAAATGGCTTCCCCCTTATCCTTAGACTGTGTCCCCTGGTTCTGGACTTTGGGAACATTCTTCCTGCATCTAACCTGTCTAACCCCGTCAGAATTTTAAACGTTTCTATGAGGTCCCCTCTCATTCTTCTGAACTCCAGTGAATACAAGCCCAGTTGATCCAGTCTTTCTTGATAGGTCAGTCCCGCCATCCCAGGAATCAGTCTGGTGAACCTTCGCCGCACTCCCTCAATAGCAAGAATGTCCTTCCTCAGGTTAGGAGACCAAAACTGTACACAATACTCCAGGTGTGGCCTCACCAAGGCCCTGTACAATTGTAGCAACACCTCCCTGCCCTTGTACTCAAATCCCCTCGCTATGAAGGCCAACATGCCATTTGCTTTCTTAACCACCTGCTGTACCTGCATGCCAACCTTCAATGACTGATGTACCATGACACCCACATCTCTTTGCACCTCCCCTTTTCCTAATCTGTCACCATTCAGATAATAGTCTGTCTCTCTGTTTTTACCACCAAAGTGGATAACCTCTCATTTATCCACATTATACTTCATCTGCCATGCATTTGCCCACTCACCTAACCTATCCAAGTCACTCTGCAGCCTCATAGAATCCTCCTTGCAGCTCACACTGCCACCCAACTTAGTGTCATCCGCAAATTTGGAGATACTACATTTAATCCCCTCGTCTAAATCATTAATGTACAATGTAAAGAGCTGGGGCCCCAGCACAGAACCTTGCGGTACCCCACTAGTCACTGCCTGCCATTCTGAAAAGTCCCCATTTACTCCTACTCTTTGCTTCCTGTCTGACAACCAGTTCTCAATCCATGTCAGCACACTACCCCCAATCCCATGTGCTTTAACTTTGCACATTAATCTCTTGTGTGGGACCTTGTCGAAAGCCTTCTGAAAGTCCAAATATACCACATCAACTGGTTCTCCCTTGTCCACTCTACTGGAAACATCCTCAAAAAATTCCAGAAGATTTGTCAAGCATGATTTCCCTTTCACAAATCCATGCTGACTTGGACCTATCATATTACCTCTTTCCAAATGCACTGCTATGACATCCTTAAAAATTGATTCCATCATTTTACCCACTACCGATGTCAGGCTGACCGGTCTGTAAATCCCTGTTTTCTCTCTCCCTCCTTTTTTAAAAAGTGGGGTTACATTGGCTACCCTCCCCTCCATAGGAACTGATCCAGAGTCAATGGAATGTTGGAAAATGACTGTCAATGCATCCACTATTTCCAAGAACAAGAATCTAAATATATCTTTAAATTGTAATAGACATGAATGCTGCAGCAACATAATAGATTAATAATGTAAATGTTTCAACTTGAGTAAAATTTGTACATTGCAAGCAGATGTATTCTTGAACTTGTATTAGAATAGCCATTGCATATTTTTTTACCATAAATCCATTACATTAAAAATAAAATTGTCTATTATATAATTCATGCAGTGAGCTAAAGATTAAGTGGTACTTTTAGTGATTTCATTGCTGGGCAATATTATACCTGTACTACAGATGCTTGCTTCGAGCCAAAAGGTTGTTGGGTACAGTTATACTGTTGGCTCTACATTGGTTCATGGGCAGGAAAACTGAGTTCTGTGCTTACAACGAAGTATGTGTAGAGGTTTGCTCACTGGCATTTAAATTCTGATCTCTTTCTTTGCTTTAAATTAAATGGTTTAGAGTGAAGCTTAAAAGTTCCCAGGTGGTTTAGCAGGCTGTCTGGAAACTTTTAAAATACAACTTCGCAGTTGGTGCAAAGTTGGAGTGGTTTTGCATAAGATCTATTCGGATGACTTCATACCCAACTTAGACGACACAGTTTGTGTTGTAACAAAGCCAAAGCTGCTTTGTATCAATGCAAATTATATAGTACGTGCCCTATAATTAGCAATGGTTAAAGTACTTTTCAGAATACTTGATTTAAATTTTAGTTATGTGGGCATACATAACGATGTAAAATGAAGTTGTGTGTATATATACGAACAATGACAGACAGGTAAAGACCATCTGGTCCATCGAGCCTGTCCCACACAATTGCAATACCTTGTGTATCACAACTTATACACCCCACCCCACCCAAAACCATGTGATCTCCTGGGAGAGGCAAAAAAACAGATTAAAAGATCCAGGACAATTTGGGGGTAAAAAAATCTGGGAAATTCCTCTCCGACCCATCTAGGCGATCGAAACTAGTCCAGGAGATCACTGGCCATTGAATTCCCTGTAGTACCTATCTTCTGTAAGAGTTCATCTCTGCCGCAGCCAGAAACACATCCAGCTTTTGCTTAAAGGAGTTAAGTGAGTCTGCATCCACCATATGAGAGGGCAGCTTGTTCCAGAGGTATACTATTCTCTGACATCTAACCTCGATCTAGCCTTGTACATCTTAAATTTGTGCCCCCTGGTCCTGCCTAGCCTATTTAGTTGAAATAAAAATCAGCTGGAACACTGTCTATTCCTTTCATTATCTTCTAAACCTCAACCATTACACCCCCCCCCCCCCCCCCCCAAGTCTGTGCTGTTCTAAGGTTAAGAGTTCCAACTCTCTTAACCTATCTTGATAACTAAAATGCTTTAGACTTGGAATTAGTCGAATGGCCCTCTTCTGCACCCTTTCCAGAGCCTCAATATCACCCACCAGAAGGTTACCGCCCCCAAGATGGGAGCCTGTGCGGGGAAGGCAGAGGGAAGATGAGGGGAGACGGTGGAGGGGAGAGTGGTGGGGGGGGGGCGGAGAAACCCAGGGCGGGGGATAGGAGGGGCCACATTGGGGCGCAGTGTGTTGGAGGGGCGGGCCTGGGGATTCTGTGCCTCGGTGCGGGGAGTGTTCAGAATGGAGTGGATGTGTTGACTGCGCAGATAGCGGTTGGTGGATGTGGTGTGGTTGGCATTGCGGGGGCGTGGCTCTGGGGTGGCTGGGGCTGGAGGCTCGACATCCGGGGGTGTTCGGCATTTGGTAAGGATTCTGACGGGACGGGGTGGGTTGGGTGCGGGGGGCGTGTTCCCGGTGTTGGGTGGGTCTGGAGCCGGTGGGGGGCACGCTTTTGGGATGGGGGGTGGGCTGTTTGGGGCTGGGATTGGGAGAAACTTCTTCACTCGGTTGGCCTGTGGGGTTCCCTGCCACAGAGAGTTGTTGATGCCAGTTCATTGGATGTTTTCGGGAGGGAGTTGGATGTGGTCCTTGCGGATAGGGGGTGTCGGGGGGAGGTGCTGGGGTGGGTGATCAGCCATGATCATATTGAATGGTGGTGCATGTTCGAGGGGCCGAATGGCCTACTCCTGCACCTATTTTCTATGTTTCTATGAGACCAAAACAGACACAGTATTCCAAGTGCGGCCTGACAAAACAGTACACCTTGTCTCGTCTTATATTCAGTTGTCCTATGGATACACCCCAACACCCTATTTGCTCTAGCTATCGCTGCACGGCATTGTTCATGTATCTTTTAAGGATGTATGCACTAGAATGCCCAAATCTCTTACACCATTTATAATGCCTTTCCCTGGAGGGTGTATGAACGTTGAGCATTTGCCCTGCCCACATGCGAAGCACTGCACTTATCTAAGTTATGCATTATTTTCCAGTCTTGAGCCCAGTCTCCCAACACATTAAGATCTACCTGAATTAGAAGATCTTCTTCTACAATTCTAGCACTCACGCAGATCTTGATACCATCTGTAAATTATGCCGCCAACCCCTGAATGCAGATCATTAATAAAAATAGTAAAAAGTAACGGTTCCAACATCGATCCCTGCGGGACACCACTGGTGACCGGTCTCCAAATGGATCCATATCCATCTATAACTACTCTTTGCCTGCATCCTACCAGCCAGTTCTGTATCCAGCTCAATATATTTCCATTAATACCAGAGGCTCTGTTCTTATAGAAAAGCCTCTTGAGGTACCTTGTCAAAAGCTTTTTGGAAATCTAAGTAGACAATGTCTATTGGGCTTCCCTCATCCACCAATATTGTAACTTCAAAATATACAATTAGATTTGTGAGACATGACTTTTTTTTTTATGAAGCCAAATTGGGTGTCCCTAATATTACCCTCCCTTGCCAAGTATTCATATATTGCATCCCTTAGGATTCTTTCAAGCATCTTCCCTATTACTGATAAACTGATGGGCCAAAATTATCCGGGTCTGCCTTGTCACCTTTTTTAAAAATGGGGACTACATTAGCCTCCTTCCAATCTGTAGGAGCCATACCAGAGTGCAGTGAGCTATTAAAAATACAGGCCAGGGGTTTGCACAGCACATGTCACATCTCCCAGAGGACCTTTGGGTGGATATCAGGGATGAACTAGAGCTGAAAGTATGAATAAGGGAAAAAACAGTTAGGATCCACCTCTTGTGTGAAATAAATCACTTGGAATAATTTTGTAAAGCTAAACAAAATAGAAAGGAACCTTCTGTAGACTGATCAATTTCAATAAGTAATTTCAACAAATAATTTGATTTCTACAAAAGTTGAAAATGCATGTTGATATTCACGGCAAACAGCAGTGCGTGAGTTTTTAAAACAAACTTTCATATAGCCTAAATAACTCTACCTGTTCTGTTTAAATTCTGCATCTGAAGAACCTATACTTGATATTTTTTATTCTGATTGCTATTTGTTAGAACCAACTGAAAACTACAGTGTTAGTATGTTTAGCTAAATCTACAATACATGCATAGAAGTTACGATGTGGAAGCAGGCCATTTGGGTCAACCAGTCTGTGTCAGGGTATGCCCTCTACACATGCAGATAGTTGTAATCACATTTACCCATCCTGTTCCTATATCCCTTGAACCCTTTTCCCTTCATCTGCTTATCCAATCCAAGCTTGAATGTTGCCATTGAACCACTAATCTCAGACATGAATACCACAGCTCCACAATTCTGGTGAAGTTTCTTCTGCTCTCTGTTCTAAGTCATATTTGTTCATCTGTTCTGTTGAACTATCTGGGTATTAAAAATGTATTTAATCTTTTGTGATTTGTTCTGTTAAATTGAGCTCATACCTCAGTATTCATATACCTGTAAGACATCTTGTCTGAACTGTATTTCAGAGAATTACAGAATGTTAGAGCACAGAAAAAGACCATTCAGCCCATCAAGTCTACGCTGTTTTTCCTTACAGGAGGTAAACAGTGGTTCGTGACAAAGAATTCCATATTGTACTCGCCCTCTTTGCAAACAAATGTTTCCTAACCTACCCTTTAATTCTTTCTGTAATTTCATTTTGTGCCTCCTCATTATCATCTCGTCAACCATGGAAACAATCTACTGTGAGTTAACTTTATCATAATCCTGTATAATCTTGAAAATCTCCATTACGTCATCACTTAAATATTTTAACTCCAATGAGGGAAAAAGCACTAGCATCTCAAATCTATCT
Source organism: Pristiophorus japonicus (assembly GCF_044704955.1). NCBI lineage: Eukaryota > Metazoa > Chordata > Chondrichthyes > Pristiophoridae > Pristiophorus > Pristiophorus japonicus. Next base: position 22,470 of record NW_027251304.1, read on the forward strand.
TCATACCTGTTAGCCCATTATAGAATCATAGCACAAAAGGAGGCCATTTAGCTCATCGAGTCTGGGTGTTTTGGGCACCCCAATACAGGAAAAATATAAAAGCAATGGAAAAGGTGCAGTATAGGTCCACTGTTACCAGGGATATTGTTACCGACACAGACTAGTACGGTCACCCAGTACACCAGCTGCAACCTAACTAAGATCTGTACATGTTCACATTACCACCTTAATTTTGTGTTCTGTGCCTTGGTGTACAAAACCAGGAATTCTGTTTGCCTTTTACTTGGCTTTATCTACCTGCGCACCCACCTTTTAATCTGCATATCTGCACACAAAGGTCACTCTGCTCTTCTACTCCATTTAAAATCTTACTATTAAATTTTCACTGTTACTTCCAAATTGCACTGCCTAACAATTTTTCTATATTGAACTGCCTCTGCCAGCACCTAAATCATCTTGTCTGCCTATGCTGCTGGCCTGCGTCCTCCTGCAAACTGTTCGTTCTTCAGCACAATTCGGCATATTACAATGCTGGAGAATGTTAGTGGTGGAGAGGGAGGATGTCAAGGACCGAATCTATATGGTTAGAGTTCAGAAACAATAGAGGTGTCATTACACTACTCGGTGTATTTTATAGACTGCAAACTAGTGGGAAGGATATAGAGGAGCAAATTTGCAGGGAAATTACAGAGCGGTACAAGAACTATAGAGTAGCGATAATGGGGATTTCAACTATCCTAATATAGACTGGGTTGGTAATAGTGTAAAGGGCAGAGAGGGTGTTTTCAGGAGAATTTTCTTGATCACTGTTTCCTGCCAAATAGGAAGGATACATTGCTGGTTCTGGGGAATGAGGTGGGTCACGTAGAGGAAGTATCAGTAGAGGAACATTTAGGGAACAGTGATCACAGTATCATAAGGTTTAAACTAGCTATGGGAACGGACAGGGAGCAAACTGGACTAAAAATACTTGATTGGAGGAAGGCCAATTTCAGTGGTTGAGAACGGATCTGACCCGGGTAAATTGGATTCAAAGATTGGCAGGCAAAACTGTAATCGAACAATGGGCTGCCTTTAAAGAGGAAATGGTTTGCGTACAGTCAAGGTACATTTTCATGAGGGGGAAAGGTAGGGCAACCGAAGCCAGAGCTTCCCTGGATGACGAAAGAGTAAGATGAAGTAGAAAAAGGGGGCGTATGACGGAAGCCAGGTTGAGAATACAAGTGAGAACCAGGCTGAATACAAAGTTCAGAGGGGGAGTGAAAAAGAAAATGAGGGACAAAGAGAGAGGGAAGGGGGAAATTGCGGAGGTACTGGCCATAATCTTCTAATCCTCCTTTGATACAAGTATGCAGGGAAGATGGCGTCTAAAAGTAGGGAAGTATTGCTACAACTGGAGTACTGCGTACAGTTTTGGTCTCATTTAAGGATGGATATACTTGCCTAGGAGGTGGTTCAGAAGAAGGTTCACTAGGTTGATTCCTGAGATGAAGGGTTGTCTTATGAGTATAGGTTGGGCCTATATTCATTGAAGTTTAGAAGAATGCAAGGTAATCTTATTGAAACATATAAGATTCTGAGGGGGCTTGACCGGGTAGATGCTGATAGGATGTTGCCCCTCGTGGAGGACTGTAGAACTAGGGGGAATTGTTTCAGATTAAGGGGTCGCCCATTTAAAACGGAGATGAGGAATTTCTTCTTTGAGGGTTGTGAATCTTTGGAGATCTCTACCCCAGAGAGCTGTGGAGGCAGAGTCATTGAATATTTTCAAGGCTGAGATGGACAAATTTTTGACCTACAGGGGAGTTGAGGGTTATGGGGAACAGGCAGGAAAGTGGAGTTGAGACCAAGATCAGATCAGTCATATTGAATGGCGGAGAGGCTCGAGGGGCCGAATGGTTTACTTTTATTTCTTATGTTCTTGTGGGTGGGGCCAGTTAGGGACCAAAAAGGGGACCTACGCATGGAGGTTGTGCCTGAGGTACTAAATCAGTACTTTGCATCTGTCTCTACCAAGGAAGAAGATGCTGCCAAAGTCATAGTGAAAGAAGAGGTAGTTGAGATACTAGATGGGATAAAAATTCATGAGGTGGTACGTGAAAGGCTGGCTGTAATTAAAGTAGATAAGTCACCAGAACCAGATGGGATGCATCCTAGGATGCTGAGGGAAGTAAAGGGGGAAATTGCGGAGGTACTGACCATAATCTTCTAATCCTCCTTTGATACAAGGCTGGTGCCCGCGGACTGGAGAATTGCAAATGTTACACCCTTGTTCAAAAAAGGGTGCAAGGATAAACTCGGCAACTAAATGCCAGTCAGCTTAACCTGGGCAGTGGGGAAGCTTTTAGAAATGATCATCAGGGACAAAATTAAGTCACTTGGACAAGTGGATTAATTAAGGAAAGCCAGCATGGATTTGTTAAAGGCTAATAATGTTTAACTAATTTGATTGAGTTTTTTTGATGAATTAACAGGAGGGTTGGTGAGGGCAACGTGATTGATGTGGTGTACATAGGCTTCCAAAAGGCATTTGATAAAGTGCCACATAATGGGCCCAAGTTTCCACATGATTTGCGCCTGATTTTTAGGAGCAACTGGTGGAGAACGGACTATCTTAGAAATCGCAATTCTCCACATTTTCTTTTCTGCAGTTCTAGTCAAGTAGAACAGTTCTACTTTGGAACAGAATTTTTTCTTCAAAAGGGGGCGTGTCCGGCCACTGACGCCTGATTTGAAAGTTTCCACAGTGAAAACGTACTCCAAACTAAAGTAGAATGGAGCAAGTGAAGATTTTTGTAGAACTGAAAAAACCTGTTCTACACATTAAAAAATCAGGCACAGGTTACAAATTAGGCGTCCAGAAAGAGGTGGGGGGAAGGGAAGTCATTAAATTCTATAATAAATCCTTATTTATACTTATACAAATATTATACAAATAAATCCAACCTGAATAAACATTTATAAGCCAAGAAAAGATTAAATAAACCATCTTCCTACCTGTGTGAAAGTGCTTCAGGCAGGCCTTTCGGGACCGAAGGCTGAACGGGCCGGCCCGAGACTTCGGGCAGGGCCCGTCCCCAGCACCAGATTTGCAGGTAGGTGGCGTTGGGTTGGGTCGGACGGAGGGGGATCAGGTCGGATCCAGTCCGGGAGCAGGGGTCGGGTCGGGGGGGGGGGGCGCGGGTCGGGCGCAGGTCGGGTTGGGTCCAGTCGGGAGGGCGGGGAGCAGGAACAGGAGCGCGAGGCGGGGAGCGGGAACAGGAGCACGGGTCGGGTCCAGTCGGGGGGGAGGCGGGGAGCAGGAACAGGAGCGCGGGGAGCGGGAACAGGAGCGCGGGTCGGGTCGAGGCGGGGAGCGGGAACAGGAGCGCGGGTCGGGTCAGTCGGTGGGGGGGGGGGGCGCGGGTATCTGGTCTGGTCCGGAGGCAGGGAGCGGGTGTCGGGTCTGGTCCGGAGGCAGGGGGGGGCGGGGAGCGAGTGTCTGGTCTGGTCGGGGGGAGGGGGGAGAGAGCAGGAGCTGGCCGTGGGAGGAGCCTTATTCACGCAGCCCCAGTGAGGCCATTCAGCCAGGGCTCGGGGCTGCGTGCTTCGGGCCCCTCCCACACAGTTCAGCGCCTGGAGCTACTGCACTTGCGTGCCCACTGTAGCGCATGTGCAGAGGTCCCGGCACTGTTTTCAGCACAGGGACCTGGCTCCGCCCCCCCACAGCTCGTGCTGGCTGCGCCGAGGGCCAGAGGACCTGCAAGTAGGTGGAGAAGACCGAGGATTTTTTTAGGCGCACTTTGTGGCGCGAAAAACGGGCGTCCAGGTCGGGACTGCGCCGTTCTCGGCGCGTGTGGAAACTTGGGCCCAATGGACTTGGCAGCAAAGTTGAAGCCCATGGAATAAAAGGGACAGTGGCAACCTGGATATGAAATTGGCTAAATGACGGGAAACAGAGAGTCATGGTGAACGGTTGTTTTTCAGACTGGAGGAAGGTATACGTGGTGTTCCCCAGGAGTAGATACTAGGGCTACTGCTTTTCTTGATATATATTAATGACTTGGATGTATCGGGCACAATTTCAAAATTTGCAAATAACACAACACTTGGAAGTATAGTGAACAGTGAGGTGGATAGTGATAGACTTCAAGAAGATATAGATAAGCTGGTGGAATGGGCAGACAAGTGGCAGATTAAATTTAATGCAGAAAAGTGCAAAGTGATACATTTTGGTAAGAAGAATGGGGAGAGGCAATATAAACTAAAGGGGATGCATGAACAGAGGCCTGGGGATGTGTGCACATCGTTTAAGGTGGCAGGGCAGGTTGCGAAAGTGGTTTTAAAAAAAAAAAGCATATGGGATCATGGGCTTCATAAATAGAGGCATAACATAGAAACATAGAAAATAGGTGCAGGAGTAGGCCATTCGCCCCTTCGAGCCTGCACCACCATTCAATATGATCATGGCTGATCATGCACCTCAGTACCCCTTTCCTGCTTTCTCTCCATACCCCCTGATCCCTTTAGCCGTAATGGCTATATCTAACTCCCTCTTGAATATATCCAATGAACTGGCATCAACGACTCTCTGCGGTAGGGAATTCCACAGGTTAACAACTCTGAGTGAAGAAATTTCTCCTCCATCTCAGTCCGAAATAGCCTACCCCTTATTCTAAGACTGTGTTCCCTGGTTCTGGACTCCCCCAACATCGGGAACATTCTTCCCGCATCTAACCTATCTTGTACATTTCTGAGAGATCCCCTCTCATCCTTCTAAACTCCAGTGTATAAAGGCCCAGTTGATCCAGTCTCTCCTCATATGTAAGTCCAGCCATCCCTGGAATCAGTCTGGTGAACCTTTGCTGCACTCCCTCAATAGCAAGAACATCCTTCCTCTGATTAGGAGACCAAAACTGAACACACTATTCCAGGTGAGGCCTCACCAAGGCCCTGTACAATTGCAGTAAGACCTCCCTGTTCCTATACTCAAATCCCCAAGCTATGAAGGCCAACATACCATTTGCCTTCTTTACCACCTGCATCCAACTTTCAATGACTGATGAACCATGACACCCAGGTCTCGTTGCACCTCTCCTTTTCCTAATCTGCTATCATTCAGATAATACTCTGCCCTCGTGTTTCTGCCACCAAAGTGGATAACCTCACATTTATCCACATTATACTGCATCTGCCATGCATTTGCCCACTCACCCAACCTGTCCAAATCACCCTGCAGCCTCTTAGCATCCTCCTCACAGCTCACACCACCACCCAGTTTAGTGTCATCTGCAAACTTGGAGATATTACGCTCAATTCCTTCATCCAAATCATTAATGTATAATGTAAAGAGCTGGGGTCCCAGCACTGAGCCTTGTGGCATTCCACTAGTCACTGCCTCCCATTCCGAAAAGGACCTGTTTATCCCAACTCTCTGCTTCCGGTCTGGCAACTAATTCTCTATCCACGGCAGTACATTACCCCCAATACCATGTGCTTTGATTTTGCACACCAATCTCTTATGTGGGACCTTGTCAAATGCCTTTTGAAAGTCCAAATGCACCACATCCACTGGTTCTCCCTTGTCCACTCTACTAGTTATGTCCTCAAAAAATTCCAGAAGATTTGTCAAGCATGATTTCCCTTTCACAAATCCATGCTGACTTGGACCGATCCTGTCACTGCTCTCCAAATGCACGGATATTTCATCCTTAATAATTAACTCCAACATTTTCCCCACTACTGATGTCAGACTAACCGGTCTATAATTTCCTGTTTTCTCTCTCTTTTTTACAAAAGTGATGTTACATTTGCTACCCTCCAGTCCATATGAACTGATCCAGAGCCGATAGGTTGTTGGAAAATGATCACCAATGCATCCACTATTTCTAGGGCCACCTCCTTAAGTACTCTGGGATGCAGACAATCCGGCCCCGGGGATTTATCGTCCTTCAATCCCATCAATTTCCCCAACACAATTTCCCGCCTAATAAGGCTATCCGTCAGTTCCCCCTCCTCACTAGACCCTCGGTCCCCTAGTACATCCGGAAGGTCATTTGTGTCTTCCTTCGTGAAGACAGAACCAAAGTATTTGTTTAGTTGGTCTGCCATTTCTTTGTTCCCCATTATTAATTTACCTGAGTCCGACTGCAAGGGACCTACGTTCGTCTTCACTAATCTTTTTCTCTTCACATATCTATAAAAGGTAAGGAAGTTATGATGAACCTTTTATAAGACACTGGTTCGGCCTCAACTGGAGTATTGTGACCAATTCTGGGCAATACACTTTAGGGAGGATGTGAAGGCCTTCGAGGGTGCAGGAAAGATTTACAAGAATAGTTCTCGGGATGAGGGACTTAAGTTGCATGGATCGACTGGAGAAGCTGGGATTGTTTTCTTTACAGCAGAGAAGGTTGAGGGGAGATTTGATAGAGGTGCTCAAGATCATGAGGGGTCTGACAGAGTAGATAGAGAGAAAGTGTTCCCATTGGCAGAAGGGTTGACTACCAGAGGACACAGAATTAAGGTGATAAGCAGAAGAACCAAAGGCGACATGAGGCAAAACTTTTTTATGAAACGAGTGGTTAGGATCATGTAATGCACTGCCTGAAAGGGTGGTGAAGGCAGATTCAATTGTGGCTTTCAAAAGGGAATTGGATAAGTATCTGAAGGGAATATTTTTGCAGGGCTATGGGGAAAGGGCGGGGGAGCGGGACTAGCTTTTAAGTGCGTTTGCAGAGAGCCGGCACAGGCCGAATGGCCGCCTTCTGACCTGTAACCATTCAATGATATCCCTCAATTTGGTGTTGGTTAGAAAACTGATATTTCCTAAATGTAGCTTATTTTCATGTATGTATATAGTAGAGTGACCCTGTGAGTAGCCACTCACTGTATCCTTTTATCTTTACTTGTTGCTTTCTGCCCTCCAACAATCTCTCTCTTCATATGGTTATGTGACCCTTAATTCCATGTGCCATTATCTTTGCCATAAGTTTTTTTTTAATTGCAGGACCTTATCAAATGCTTTTTGAAATTGTATTAATCACATCCACTTCATTTCTTTTTTTTAAATAATTCTTGGGTTGGTCAGACATGTCCTTGTCTGCCTTTTAGAAATGTTTGCTGACTGTCCCTAATTAGCTGCTGTTTATCCAAATGCTTATTAACTTCATTCGGTATTATAGATTTGTGTAATTTATCAACTGAAGTCAGATTAATTGTCTTTACACTGCTTTTTTTTTTGAATGTAGGATAGTCACATTTGCAACCACTCTCCAATGCTCTGGTTCAATTACAGATATAGCTGCTGTTTCTTTCACTGGGCTCCATTTTCCCCAGTGATGTGTGCCGTTTCTTTTGAGCAGGCTGCTCTTTTTGGCCTAAGTTTGAAAAACCAGTGTTTCCCCAATCAATTTGCACCAGTGTAACTCAGTTAGATTTTTTTAGGTCAGTTTTTTTTTTCAGCCAAACTGGGTGTAACCAGCCACCTACACCAATTGTGGCCATTTAGGGAAGTTTGGCCAGCTGAGAGTTACTCCAGTTCTGCTTAGGCCAGCGTATGTGGCCTCTGCAGAAAAACCTTCCGGAGAGTTAAGGAAATCGGCGCAGATAAGGAAATCAGCGCAACAGGTGCCCGGACACACTGAAAGAATTGAAAAACACATAGCAGCAACTTACCTCCAACCCCGCCTGAAGGCTGTCTGGTCCCATTCACGGACAGACGGAGGGAGGGACCGACCGGACCGGACTGGACCGACAAGCCCTTCGGGCGGGGTTGGAGGTAAGTTGCTGCCATGTGTTTTTCAAATCTTTTAATGTGTTGGGAGCTGGCTGTATGCTTCACTTTGCAGCCTCAGCTCGCATTGCATCCCTGGTTACCATGGCAGCCTGATCTTTTTGGCGCAGATCAAGGCTCTACCCCCAAAACTAAAGGTCGGGTTACGCCACGCCAAAATGAAGAAATCGAACGGGGAAACTTAGAATTTTTTTTGGCGTACTTAGGCCCCCAAAAATAGGGAGTAACTCTTCAAGTACGCCAAAAAAATGCTTTTGGTAAAATTGAGCCCCTAGTTTCTTTCCTAAGGATCATTGGATGAAAACCATCAGGACTTGGATGATTTATCAATCTTCAGTTTGGGTTTATTCTTATTAACCTACACTCCTCAGTGGTGGTTCTACAATCTTAATATCCATCTCTTCTGTGAAAATTGAGGTAAAGTACTTACAGTATTTAGTATTTCTGCCAATCAGCTTAAAAGCTTACCTCCTTCCTCTTGGTGCCCCCACTTGACTATTCTTACTATTAACATGCCTGTGGAAAGCCATGCCTTTTTTATGACTTTCTTCCAAATTTTCTTTCATATTCCCTTTTGGTAGAGGACATGGGTTAAAGCTCCACTTTGGAGAATTGAGAACATAATCTAGTCTCCTGGTGTCCTGACCAGTATTTATCCTTCAACCAACAATACTAAAACGGAGTATCTGCTTTATCTCATTGCTGTTTGTGGGATCTTTCTCTGTACCAATTGTCTGCTGCATTTTTGCACATTGCAGAAGTGATTATACTTCAAAAATATTTATTTGCTGTAAAGCCCTTTGGGATGTCTTGAGGCTATGAAAGGTGCTACATAAATGCAAGTTCTCTCATTTATTGCCTCTCGTTGCTTTCCTCTCTACCATTTATAGTTTTCCTATACATTTATTTTCTGCCTTTGTCAGTATCTAAGCATGAAGTACTTTTTTGTTCCAAATTTGATCTGGTCTCTATTCTTCCATGGATCCAAGCTAACAATATACTTTTTATCTTGTATATTTTATTTGTATCCTTTCCATCTCCTGTTCTAAATTTCTAATTTAGAATTCTATTTGGCAGTTTTTCCTTCCCTATAGTTTTTGGAAAGGTGTCTATCTCCCAATAATTTGCTTTTTTCGGTACTCCCGTTTTTTTTCTCTTTCGATTCTTTTTATATTATAGTCACAGTTTCCCTATTTCTAGGGTGCTTCCTTCCTTGTTGGGAGTAGCAACATATTGATTGGGAAACACTCCTGGACACACTGCAAAAAGGCCTTAATTACCCCATACATTTTCCCTATCCCGGTCTGTTTTTGGATAATTAAAATCTCCTACTCTATTAAAACAAACCTTTCTAACTTATTTTTAGATTTTGCCTTTGACTTAATTTGTACTGTTTGGTCTACAGTATTCTCTCTCATGTCCCTGATCACTTACTGTTTCTCAATTCAATCCAAAGAGATTTTGTTGGATCACTTCTCTATTTAAATCCTTATGCTCTAGTGCAGAGGAGAACTATGCCACCAGGGGCATTTAATTCTTCTATATATTGTTTACAAGTGCCACAAATGATGATGATCTCCCAGAGCCAAACTGTTTGGGAAGTTTTAAGCTCAAAGAAATAAACAATGATAACATTACTCAAATATGAAGATTATTTTATTAGTGACTTAATTCTATTCATTCCAACTTCCCTATTTCCTTCTGTTTTTATTTGACATTTTATATTTCCTTTGTTTGCCATCTGCTCAACTGCCTCTGCTTCCCTGTCATAGCCCTGTTCTCCCATGCTCCAAAGTTTCTTGCCCATCTGCCTTAACTCAGACTAATTTCCTTCATGAAGCCATCACTTTAACTCCTTTCCAACCCAGTTTCTGATCATCTAGCTCTCCCTTCTTGATCTCCATGTTCACTTCAAGGTATATTAAACTGAGGGGATGTTTGCTACCTTTGGTGAATGTAAAATATCCCATGGTACTGTTCAGAGGAGCAGAGAGTTTGCCTGCATAACAAGTGATTGTACTTCAAAAGTAATCCATTGGCTGTAAAGTACATTGGGCCATCCCCCTGAGGATTTTGTAAGATGCCGTAGAAATGCAAGGTTCTTTTGATGACATCCAACTTTTATCTTTCTACCATTACTGATAAATCCAGAGCTGCTGCCATATTATTTAACTGTCTATCTGACATCAAATCCTGGATGAGCAGTAACTTGATACAGTTCAATGTAAGCAAATTTGAAACCACCCTGTTCTCTCCTTGATACCATATATCTCTGATATTGTTTCCATCAACCCTCATTGTAATTTTAAAGAAAATTCACTGAAATACCACTGAGTGGGGAGCCTACCAAAAGAGCGAGAAACATGGATGGAGACTTCAGATTGAAGGGGTTGGGAGCCTTGCAGAAAGGCTCATCAAGGTGCGACCTGTTATGTCAATCAAACTTTTGTTTCGCCATGCATCGATAAAGCTCAATTTAAACACCCACGTGCTGAATCTCATTCTTGTAGGTCTGTCAACTGTCATTCACCATTGTGTATTGTTTTTATGTTTAAAATAAATGGAACATTAGTATCAAGACAGAATAACCAATCATTTTTAGTCCTTCTAACTGTTTCAGTTTGCAACCCGGTTTTCACATGCTTTGTAAAAATATTGAAATCATGTTAAACACTTCACTAATGAATCTAAATCCATTGTTAACTGATCATAAGAAACTAAGTGTTCCTTCTGGAAATTAATTTTTTTGAACAATTTCTTTGCTGCCTCATTTTAAACACTGGTACAAAACTTGACCGTATACACCGTTGAAATTGTTTTGGTTGTCTGGTCCACAATGCGAGAGGCAATTTCTCGCCTCCAAAGCACTGATTGCACGATGTCATAGCCACAATCCGCAGTATCAAGATACCCTGATGTCTTGTGGCAGATTTCAGTATGGATTTCTTATAGTAATCGTTGTCGTTGCAGTTTTAGATTGGATGTATTAACCAGTAATTTGTACCTCTACACTGATGAGCCCTTTGTGGCTCCTGCCCTCTCTTTTCCCCCCCCCCCCCCCCCCCTTCCATCTCATCTTTTTAAAAATAAATGGGATCTTTTAGATGCACACCATTCCTTGGCCTAGTTGACCAGCATCTCCAGGCTTTTGCATGCATCATTCAAATTTAACTGTTCAATGCCTATGCAAGATTTGCATGTCGGTCTTTAATATTTACCTTTATTTTCTGTGTGATAGTAGAAACTTGCTGTGTGAGAAAGTTCAGGTGCAAATCTGTGTACCATTCAGTGACACAGTACAGACATTCTCAATATAGTTTAGTGAAGTATATGGGAACGGCTTTAGAAATTACGTTTGCGCAAGAATGAAATAATTGAAGCTGGGGATGCTCAATTGAGCAGCATATAAAAAGATGGAAATTGTTATAGCATTTATTGAAGTTTTTTTGTGTTGACTAACCTTAAATATGTGCAGAGAATATGTAAACAGCATAACACACACAGATAAATTTGTCTTTTCCCTCCAGTAGAATGTGAAACAAAATAAATATATATTTTGGTGATCTGATGATGTTGAGATCTTCATGTAGCACAGACTAAAAGCCTGAATGGAGACATAATTTAACCTTTATAAATAATGTACTCATTCTCTAAATATGATCTCCCTGGAGGTCATAGTGAAAGCAAAAATTACAGCATTTTCTGACCTATGGAAATCTTGTATTGATTTTGCAGCAAAGGACTTGACTGTTGGAAAATGAAACTTTGTTTCCCGTTAGTATGATTCAGGAAATCTGATCATATTGTCGTAAGATGGCTGAATAATTCATGTGCTTGGAAGACATGGCAGAGCTGCTCTAACTGTTATTGTAAAAGGGAGGATTATGAAGTAACTAAAACAGATTATTAAAAAATACTTCCTTGTGCATGAAGAAAATCTGTGTTTTTGCCAGGGGAATTTTCACTGCCAGTTTTGGTTAAAATGCCTTGTATTGTTTTACTGCTTGATCATCTTTTCAAATAGTTGTTACACTTAGATACATTTAAAAGTAGATAATTAATATAGGCCAAATACATCCACTGACTTCAAATGTCATTTGTAAAATAGCTGGTCTAGACAATATGACAGTTTAATAGTCAGTGGCATTGTCATGGCTTGAATACATTTCTTCTGATTGCAACTGGTATTACTGTTTGTAGGTAGAATGCCTTGATATTTAATTTCAGGTTGTCAGCTGTTAAAATGCATGTGTGCATGCTTTATTTATGTACAACATTGTTATGTTTTGCCATGTATATTTTTCACTTTATTGAACACTTCATTTACAGTTGTCTATAATTTTAAACCATTCATCTGAATAATACTCTTAAACATAGCAATTTATTAATATATTAAGTACAAAATATGAAATTGAATGTATATATTTATATTTTATATATATATTGTTTTGATTGCTTGGTAGTATTAAATATAATGCTTTGGGGAGTAACAATTTTGTTAAGTGTTCTTTGCTTGTCTTGTCGTCCCCTTATGATGTTGTTCTTGTTTCTACATTTACATATGCTCTGTTTCCCTGTTTGTGGAGCTGTTTTTTGTGTTGAACTGGTGAGTAATATTGAACTCACTAACATCAATTTTATTTGCACAATATTTAATGGTTAGGGACCTAACATAGTAATAAAATAAAATTCAATGTTAAACTGCAATATAAAAATGTGAACTGCTATTCAGTTCACCTAAGATATTGCAATTGACCAAGCGAGTCTATTTCCATATTGTTGTAATGAGGCTAAAGCAGATTCTCGCTTTTAGTGCATTTTAGCTTGCTGACTTAGCTCCCCAGTAATATCCACCAGCTTTGTGATCTCCATAAAATTGGAGAAAGAACTTTTGTTAAGTCTGCTTTAATTTCAATCTATACATAATTTAAAGTCATGCATATAGAGTTTAAAGAATTAAATCGGTGAGCAGTGCATTAAATCGGTCCATTGCAGATGTGTCAACACTTTACTCTTGGCTAAAATAAGCAACTTAAGCATATTGATTTGCTAAAATATAGATCAATACAGATTCTACAAAAGTCAACCACTTTAGTTGTTGAAGCTGCACCCTATCAAGCTGTTGCTTATATATTTTCACTGCCATCCTTTTTATTTTGACATGCATGTGTGTGAAATAGTAATGATCTAAACCTATTTGGGAGTGGGTGGGGGGTACACTAAAAGAAAGACTTGCATTTATATAGCACCTTTCACGACCACCAGACATCTCAAAGCACTTTACAGCCAATGCAGTACTTTTGTAGTCACTGTTGTAATATTGGAAATGTGGCAGTCGGTTTGCACACAGCAAGCTCCCACAAGCAGCAACATGGCAATGACCAGATAATCTATTTATTTTTGTTATGTTGATTGAACGATAAATATTGTCCAGGACACCGGGGGTAACTCCCCTGCTCTTCGAAATAGTGCCGTGGGATATTTTGCGTCACCTGAGAGCAGATGGGACCTCGGTTTAAAGTTTCATCCTCAGCACTGCACTGGAGTATCAGCCTAGATTTATGTGTTCAAGTCCCTGGAGTGAGACTTGAACACAACCTTCTGACAGAGGCGAGTGTTCTACCACTGAGCCACAGCTGACATGCTTTTAAGTTTACCTATAAAATTAGCCACTATATGTTGGCCATGGTTACAACAGGATTCACTTATATTGTTACTTTTTATGAAGCTCTACTTGAGTTCTGGATTCCTGAGAACCCACTGTGTATTGGGCCTTTCCTCAGTGAAGAGGCTTAATCAAGTAGTAGCCTTCAAGAATGCACTACCAGCATCACTGCATGTTGTACTGATGGGCTAGAACACTGGGAAAGCAGGTTAAGGTGGTCTGTTTTTCTTTAGTCTAATATTTGCCAGGTAGCGGCTTATAAACACAGTTTTGGATTGCTCTGTCAATATCTATTCTTGCTGTCAAGAATCTATATATAATTATTTAAAAATTATATTTATTTATATAATTATTTAAAAATCTTACGTCTGAGCACTACCTGCCTGTATAATTTCACTTCCTGTTGCTATGTTTTTGGTCATACTTTTTGTGAACTTTATCCCATTATAAATACCTATGTCCATATTTATACTGGGTTTTGCCTATGTAAATTAACTACTACAATCTTGCCATAAATCACTTTCTGAATTTATTTTATCCACCCTTTTTTCTCCTCAGTAACTGAAATTTCTATTGTTTAAAATAAGGTTTTAAACGTTTTTTTTAAGTTCCACTATCATTATCAAGTTTATCCATTGTACTTTAATACTTAAAGTTTTAACTGGAAGGCCTCTGCCTCTGAACCTGGGCTTTTTAGATTTTTGCATAGAGGTGCAAATGTGTGAGCTGAATTTGGATTGTGTGGCTTGAGTGTGTTCTGTGTACTTAGTTTTTCAGAATGCATCAGTATTGTTCTGGGAACTCTGGGATATTTTCTTGGTTCCAAGTATTTTTGCCATGTAGCCTTTCTCAAAATACTTTGTGGAAGAGGAAAAATGTTAAAAGCTTTCGTGAGGTAAAATTCATATTTTAAAAGGTGTGTGGGGGAAAGAAAGAAATTACTTTTGTAATTATACATGTAGCTTTTCATTTGCATTATGTGAACTTTTTAAAAAGTGTGTTTAAACTGAGGGGAGTGGAGAGCTAGACTGGGATAGGGGTCAGAGTGTCTTCATTTAATGTTGCTTCAGTGTTCAAAAGGAACATCAGTTGAATTTTGAAGCTAATTATCTTCTGTGTTTTGACAAAAAAAGTCATTGCTAATTGTGTAAACCTGAGCGAGACTCTAATTTCAAACACCCATGAGGCTTTAGTAACCACAGTGTTCATATGGCTGGTCCAGTTAAGCTTCTGGTTAGTAGTCCCCTTTGAGAAGTTGATAGCGTAGATGTTCAGGGGAAGATGGCTGCGCTTTCTTTTTGTTTATTAATTGAGACTTGCGTGATACAAATGTTACCTGCCACTTGTCACCCCAAGTCTTGATGTTATCCAGGTCTTGCTGTAGGCTAGTATGGGTTGATACATAAAAACATAAGAAATGGGAACAGGAGTAGGACATACGGCCCCTCGAGCCTGCTCTGCCATTCAGTAAGATCATGGCTGATCTGATCATGGACTCCGCTCCACTTCCCTGCCCGCTCCGGTTAACTTATCTTAATCTCTTGATGGAGTTCAGATCCGCCATGATCTAATTTTATGATGGAACATGCTCGAGGGGCAGAATGGCCTACTCTATGCTGCAGAGATGATCCATTTGTCCTTTAACATGGAGATCCTCTGCTTTAGCGATTCAATATTCCAACACAGTGCAAATGCGCTTCATGTGGATGCACTGAAGATCCATTATCAGCCACATATCACATTGCGCACACATCATGAGGGTTCCCTGTGCTTCCATCCCTCTGCGCCTGTCGTAACATAAAAACGTAGGTAGCGTGAACCGGAACTCCCACCAGCACCAAACTATTGCAAGAATCAAATACCACTTGGTCATATTACATCAGCATTATTTATAGAAAAAAAAAAGCTCCTGTCCAACTGAATTGCTGCAGCTAAAATTCACACTCTTGTCTTTCTCACTCCACTCGACCTCTGATCTGTCCTAACTAAGCTGACCTCCAGCTGAGGTGATAATAGTGATGCTGCAATTGCCTGTAGCTTTCTGGGGGAGAGGTACCTATGCTGGTAGAACTGTATGTTGTCTTCAGGAAAATAAATGAATGCAATTGCACTGAACCATCCCCATAAGCCTTGTCTTCAAGAATGGCTTCGGTCACCGACCTGAAACAATAAATATCTGACTAAATTCATCATCTCCAAATGTGCTATCTTTTTTTGAAAATTAAACTGCTTCCTGCAAGTTCCCCAAGTCTTTGTTTCCACTTATAAACATTATAAACAACTATGACAGCAGGCCTTTACAACCTGTGACATGTATTTCCCATGGCGTAGACCAGAATATCGCACCCTACCTGACTTTTGACATGTTGCCAATTTGGGAAACTCTGCTGGTGCAGGATAACTGGGGTCCTTCTCATTTCAGGAAATGAAGGGAAATAGAAAATAGGAAAATAAATAGAGGAAATAAGGGAAGGAACAAAGTGAATGTGAAGGATGTAATTAAAGGGCGAAGAGGTAGACTGCAGAAAACACAAAAGCATAACGAGATGGAAGTAACAAAAGCAGATATGAAGGATCAGCGAGAGGAGCTGAACTAATAGCGCTGATTTTGTCAACTTTGTATTTTTTTGGCATACTTGCTGTCAGTAAGCATCGTTGGGTGCAAAAATTAAAACCTTGAACCAGAGCACTACGACAACATATTAATTTCTGTTCGTCATCAGATACTCCTAGTACTGAAATAATCTTTTGAATCTCTGTACAAACTTCTGAGCATGATTCTAGTTTCAACATTTTAACATTATATCGAGGATTGTGATTTTTTTTTTCTTTGTATTTTTGAGAACATTGAGCTTTTTACTTTGGCTAGGTCAACCACTAATTTTATTAAGGGGGTGGAAATACAATTTCTAGACACTTGAAGATGGTAATTTTTGGACCTTATTTTAGATGATTTGTTTAAAGTTACCCGTTGATGGTGATCACATTACAGTACTAATTATTAGAGAGCAGTTTATTTGTCTGTCTGCTGATCTGATGTATTGTGATTCACAATGGAGACGGACTGGGCAAAAAACATTGTGTATAATTTTGCAGTGGTATATCTGCTCCAGGGACAGCCTGAGAAGAGATGTTTTGCTCATTCGTATTTCTGGAGTAAATTCTCATGTTCCTAGACCGCCTTTGACGAGTAGTTTAGAAGTGTAAAGTTTTAAGATCGAGAGGACTGAGTAAGGGCGCATTCATACTACAACTGCAGCCATTGTACTGTGAAAGCAGCCTGAATCCAACATTGGGGCCCGCAGGGATGGTAATCTCACTCTCTCTCTCTCTCTCTCCTTCGATTTGGAGTTCATTTTGTGTCCGGTTTACACTCCTAAGTTTAACATTAGTGCAAAACTGAAACTGCTTTGCAATAATGCTAAACTTGTATTATGGATGCACTATAATAATGGGCTGCCTTTATAGTGGAAAAGGTTCAGGTACAGTTGAGGTGCATTCCCACTAGGGGGAAAGATAGGACGAAAGAGTCGAGAGTAAGATGAAGCAGAAAAAGGGCGCGTATGGCAGATGTCAGGTCGAGAATACATCTGATAATCTGGCTAAATATAGAAAGTTCAGAGGAGAAGTGAGAGAAAATAAGAGGGGCAAAGAGAGGGTATAGGGATAGAATGGCAGCTATCATAAAAGGTAACCCAAAAGTCTTTAGGCATATAACTTGTAAACGGGTAGTAAGAGGAGGGGTGGGGCCGATGTGTCGGTCTAACCAGAGGGTATGGATGAGGTACTAAATGATTACTTTGCATCTGTCTTCACCAAGGAAGAAGGTGCTGCCATAGACATAGTAAAGGAGGAGGTAGAGGAGATATTGGATGAGATAAGAATTGATAAAGATGAGGTACCTAGAAAGGCTGGCTGTACTTAAGTAGATAAACCACCAGGACAGTGAGGGAAGTGAAGAATGAAATTGCAGAGGTATTGGCCATAATCTTCCAATCCTCCTAAGAAACTGGAGTGGTGCCAGAGGACTGGAGAATTGCAAATGTTACACTCTTGTTCAAAAAAGGTGAAAAGATAAACCCAGCCAACTATAGGCTGGTCAGTTTAATCTTGGTAGTGGGGAAGCTTTTAGAAATAATAACCTGGGATAAAATTAACAGTCACTTGGTAAAGTGTGGATAAATTGAGGAAAGCCAGCACGTATTTGTTAAAGGCAAATTGTGTTTAATTGATTGAGAGTTTTGATGAGGTAACAGAGGGTTGATGAGGGCATTGCGGTTGATGTGGTGTACGTGGATTTCTAAAAGGTGTACGACAAAGTGCCACATCATAGGCTTGCCAGCAAAGTTGAAGTCCATGGAATAAAAGGAACAGTGGCAGCATGGATACGAAATTGGCTAAATGACAGGAAGCAGAGAGCAGTGACAAACGGATATTTTTTGGACTGGAGGAAGGTGTACAGTGGTGTTCTCCAGGGATTGGTACTAGGACCACTGCTTTTCTTTGATTCTATTATAAGTGTCAGCCTTGGCTCTAGTAGCAGTGTCACCTCTGAGCCAGAAAGCCCCCCTCCAAGTTGATCATATAATCTATGTTGATACTTTAGTGCAGTCCTGTCAAAGATGTTACACTGAGGCCCTGTTTGTCTACTCGCATGGACATAAAAGTTCCCATAGTACTATTTGAAATAGACCAAGAGAATTTTCTGGCATCCTGGCCAATATGGATTCCTCAATCTGCACCACCAAAAACCAATTACATAATATTACATTGTATTTACAGCACAGAAACGGGCCATTCGGCCCAACAGGTCCATGCCAGTGTTTATGCTTCACACAAGCCTCCTTCCACCCTTTGTTATCTATCCCCATAACATATCCTTCTATTCTTTTCTCTCGCGTGTTTATCCAGCTTCCCCTTAAATGCATCTATACTGGTCGCTTCAACTGCTCCTTGTGCTAGCGAGTTCCACATTTTAACCATTCTGGGTAAAGAAGTTTCTCCTGAATTCCCTATTGGATTTTAGTGACTTTTATATTTATGACCCCTAGTTCTGGTCTCCCCCTGCGTGAAAACATCTTCTCTACGTCTACTCTATCAAACCCTTTCACAATCTTAAAGACCTCTGAGGACACCCCTCGGTCCTCTCTTCGGGAGCAAAGAGCCACAGCTGGTTCAATCTTTCCTGATGGGTATAACCTCTCTGTTCTAGTATTATAGTAAATATTTTTGCATCTTCTCTAGTGCCTCTATATCCTTTGCATTATATGGAGACCAGACCTGTTTGCAACACTCCAAATGTGGTCTAACCAGGGTTCTATACAAGTTTAACATAACTTCTTTGCTTTTCAATTCTATCCCTCTAGAAATTAACTCCAGTGCATTGTTGATGGCCTTACTAACTATTTTGCGTTGCTACTTGTAGTGATTTCGGTATATGTACCCCAGATCCCTCTGCTCCTCTACCCCATTTTCCAAGGAGTATGTGGGCTCCTTATTCTTCCTCCCAAAATGCACCACCTCACACTTATTGAAGTTCATTGCCATTCTGCAAGTTTATTATTGTCTTTGTGTTTTCTCGCAGTCCTCTTCAGTATTAACTATAATCGAGCTGCGGAATACCAAAGGGCAGAAAACGCTAGTGGGAGTTGTGTACAGACCACCAAACAGTAGTAGTGAGGTTGGGGATGGCATCAAACAAGAAATTAGGGATGCGTGCAATAAAGGTACAGCAGTTATCATGGACGACTTTAATCTACATATAGATTGGGTTAACCAAGTTGGTAGCAATGCGGTGGAGGAGGATTTCCTGGAGTGTATTAGGGATGGCTTTCTAGACCAATATGTCGAGGAACCAACTAGAGAGCTGGCCATCCTACACTGGGTGTTGTGTAATGAGAGAGGACTAATTAGCAATCTTGTTATGCGAAGCCCCCTGGGGAAGAGTGACTATAATATGGTAGAATTCTTTATTAAGCTGAAGAGTGACACCGTTAATTCAGAGACTGGGATCCTGAACTTAAGGAAAGGTAACTTCGATTGTATGAGACGTGAATTGGCTAGAATAGACTGGCAAATGATACTTGAAGGGTTGACGGTGGATAGACAATGGCAGACATTTATAGATTACATGGATGAACTTCAACAATTGTACATCCCTGTCTGGAGTAAAAATAAAAAGGGGAAGATAGTTCAACCGTGGCTAACAAGGGAAATTAGGGACAGTATTAAATCCAAGGAAGAGGCATATAAATTGGCAAGAAAAAGCAGCAAACCTGAGGACTGGGAGAAATTTAGAATTCAGCAGAGGAGGACAAAGGGTCTAATTAGGAGGGGGAAAATAAAGTATCAGAGGAAGCTTGCATGGAACATAAAAACTGACTGCAAAAGCCTCTATAGATATGTGAAGAGAAAAAGATTAATGAAGACCAATGTAGGTCCTTTGCAGACAGAATCAGGTGAATTTATAATGGGGAACAAAGAAATGGCAGACCAATTGAACAAATACTTTGGATCTGTCTTCACTAAGGAAGACATAAATAACCTTCCGGAAATACTGGGGGTTCAAGGGTGTAGCGAAAAGGAGGAACTGAAGGAAATCCTTATTGGTCAGGAAATTGTGTTGGGGAAATTGATGGGGTTGAAGGCCGATAAATCCCCAGGACCTGATAGGCTGCATCCCAGAGTACTTAAGGATGTGGCCCTAGAAATAGTGGATGCATTGGTGATCATTTTCCAACATTCTATTGACTCTGGATCAGTTCCTATGGACTGGAGGATAGCTAATGTAACATCACTTTTTAAAAAAAAAAGGAGGGAGAGAGAAAACGGGTAATTATAGACCGGTTAGCCTGACATCAGTGGTGGGGAAAATGTTGGAATCAATTACTAAAGATGAAATAGCAGCGCATTTGGAAAGCAGTGACAGGATCGGTCCAAGTCAGCATGGATTTATGAAAGGGAAATCCTGCTTGACAAATCTTCTAGAATTTTTTGAGGATGTAACTAGTAGAGTGGACAAGGGAGAACCAGTGGATGTGGTGTATTTGGACTTTCAAAAGGCTTTTGACAAGGTCCCACACGAGATTAGTGTGCAAAATTAAAACATGATATTGGGGGTAATGTATTGATGTGGATAGAGAACTGGTTGGCAGACAGAAAGCAGAGAGTTGGAATAAACGGGTCCTTTTCAGAATGGCAGGCAGTGACCAGTGGGGTGCCGCCAGGGTTCAGTGCTGGGACCCCAGCTATTTACAATACACATTAATGATTTAGATGAAGGAATTGAATGTAATATCTCCAAGTTTGCAGATGACACTAAGCTGGGTGGCGGTGTGAGCTGTGAGGAGGATGCTAAGAGCCTGCAGGGTGGCTTGGACAGGTTAGGTGATTGGGCAAATGTATGGCAGATGCAGTATAATGTGAATAAACGTGAGGTTATCCACTTTGATGGCAAAAACAGGAAGACAGAATATTATCTGAATGGTGACGGATTAGGAAAAGGGTAGGTGCAACGAGACCTGGGTATCATGGTACATCAGTCATTGAAGTTTGGCATGCAGGTACAGCGGGCGTTGAATAATGTAAATGACATGTTGGCCTTCATAGTTAGGGGATTTGAGTATGGGAGCAGGGAGGTCTTACTGCAGTCGTACAGAGCCTTGGTAAGGCCACACCTGGAATATTGTGTTCAGTTTTGGTCCCCTAATCTGAGGAAGGACATTCTTGCTATTGAGGGAGTACAGCGAAGGTTCACCAGATTGATTCCTGGGATGGCAGGACCAACATATGAGGAGAGACTGGACCAACTGGGTTTATATCCACTGGAGTTTAGAAGAATGAGAGGGGATCTCATAGAAACATATAAAATTCTGACGGGTTGGACAGGTTAGAGGCAGGAAGAATGTTCCCGTTGCTGGGGAGTTCCAGAACCAGGGGTCACAGTCCAAGAATAAGGGATAAGCCATTTAGGACCGAGCTGAGGAGAAACTTCTTCAGAGTGGTTAACCTGTGTAATTTTCGACCGCAGAAAGTTGTTGATTCCAGTTCATTAAATATATTCAAAAGAGAGTTAGATATGAACCTTACAGCCAAAGGGATCAAGGGGTACTGAGTTTAAATGATCAGCCATGATCTTATTGAATGGTGGTGCAGGCTCGAAGGGCCGAATGGCCTGCTCCTGCACCTAATTTCTATGTTTCTATAACCCCTTAATTTGGTGTCATTTGCAAATTTTGAAATTGTACTTCCAATTCTCAAGTACAAATCGTTTATATAAATGGTGAACAACAGTAGTCCCAGCACCGATCCTTGTGGAACACCTCTTCCTTCCCACCTTGTGACAGTCTGAGTAACTACCTTTAACCCCTACTCTCTTTTTTGTTTTGTAGCCAGCTTGCTAGCCATTCTGCTACGGTACCTTAGCAAAGGCCTTTTGAAAATCCTAATATATTGCGTCTACTGCATTACCCTGGTTCTACCCTTTCTGTTACTTCAAAGAATTCAATAAGGTTGGTCAAGCGTTACCTTCCCTTTTTGAAATTCGTGCTGACTTCTATATTATTTTCAGTTTCTAAATGTTTTTCTATTATATATTTGAATAAGAATTCACTGGTCATCTATCTCTGCCATTTGTGGAACCTTGCTGATTGTAAATTGTCTACATCATAACAGTGACCACAAATCCAAGTAATTCATTGGTTGTGATCTGCTTTGGAACATCCTGAGGGCGTGAACGTCTTGTTCCCTTTCATGTCTTTTTCTGATGAGCTCTGTAGGTGGAGGGAGTTTAGGAAGGAAATGATGTTTAACTGAATTCCAGCTTGATCTAAATTCCAGGTTTACTTGGGTATTGAAAAATAGCTGAGATTTTTGATATTGAGGACTTTGTTTATAAGACAGCATGAAATCTTAAAAAAAATATATAGTGAGCTTGTGATATTTATAGTCATGTTTCTAGATCAAGTGACACAGCTGATGTGGGAACATTATCACAGCCAGCTGTTCATTAGTTCTGTAAAAGGTAAGGACATAAATTCATGAGTAATTTTCAGAGTGGAAACAATGTTGTTTGTCAGCCCCTGCAACAACAAAGGAAACATCTTTACAGCAGACATCCTCTTGCCAAATTGCATATGTGCCTTCTGCCAGCTTTTAATTGTTCGTGCTTGCTTATGCAGCCGTTCACAAGGGAATCTGGATCAGATTTTACCATTGCTTATCAACACAGTGGCACGGCACATTGCTTCCGTCTTATCACCACAACACCCTCCCTTAAAATAGTCGCCTGTAGATATACTGGAATATTGTTTCTTGAAAATCTGTTGTTCAGCAGAGCAGTGTTGTAAAGTTTCTAAAATAAAATTTGGGTCTGAAACTGTAATGTCAATGAAAATCCAAACTAATAAAAGGAGGGTTTATGAATTCAGAATTTATATTGCTCATGTATGTTGTTCTATGTGGTAGGGAGTAAAGAGGAGCATTGGTTACTTAAATAATAGTTAAACAGCTGTAAAGCCAAATGACTCCCAACAAATTGGCAATACATTTTTATTGGTCTAGTTTCAGTGAAAGGTTAAACCTGTTCAGTGAATGACAGTGGAAGATGTCATTCTGTTTCTAAACCAACTTTGCTTAAAAGCAAAAATTCTGAAGTCAAAGGAACTGCAGGTAGCTTTTATATTAAAGTAATGTTGCTCCAAGCAGTAGTGACCCTGCAATAGTGTAAATGTTTTTCTGAAGTTATTTTTTATTATTTGTTGGCTTGACAATTTTTCCAATACATTGGGCCCAAGTTTCCACATGATTTGCGCCTGATTTTTAGGAGCAACTGGTGGAGAACGGACTATCTTAGAAATCGCAATTCTCCACATTTTTTTTTTCTGCAGTTCTAGTCAGGTAGAACAGTTCTACTTTGGAACAGAATTTTTTCTTCAAAAGTGGGTGTGTCCGGCCACTGACTCCTGATTTCAAAGTTTCCACAGTGAAAACGTACTCCAAACTAAGTTAGAATGGAGCAAGTGAAGATTTTTGTAGAACTGAAAAAACCTGTTCTGCACATTAAAAAATCAGGCGCAGGTTACAAATTAGGCGTCCAGAACGAGGAGGAGGAGGAGGAGGGGGGGGAAGGGAACTCATTAAATTCTACAATAAATCCTTATTTATACTTCTACAAATATTATACAAATAAATCCAACCTGAATAAACATTTATAAGCAAAGAAAAGATTAAATAAACCATCTTCCTACCTGTGTGAAAGTGCTTCAGGCACGGAGAATATTGCAGGCGTTCGTTCCCGTGGAGGGGAGGGGAGTGGGGGGGAAGGAACAGCCGTTTCGTTCCCGGGGGGGGGGGGGGGGAACAGCCGTTTCGTTCCCGGGGGGGAACAGCCGTTTCCTTCCCGGGGGGGGGGGGGGGGGACAGCCGTTTCGTTCCGGGGGGGGCGGGGGGGGGGGGGGGGGGAGAACAGCCGTTTCGTTCCGGGGGGGAGGGAACAGCCGTTTCGTTCCCGGGGGGGGGGGGGAACAGCCGTTTCGTTCCCGGGGGGGGGGGGGGGGGAACAGCCGTTTCGTTCCCGGGGGGGGGGGGGGGGGGACAGCCGTTTCGTTCCCGGGGGGGGGGGGGGGGGGGACAGCCGTTTCGTTCCGGGGGGGCCGGGGGGGGCGGGGGTGGGGGGCCGGGGGGGGGGGGGCCGGGGGGGGGGGGGGGGGAGAACAGCCGTTTCGTTCCGGGGGGGGGGGGGAACAGCCGTTTCGTTCCCGGGGGGGGGGGAACAGCCGTTTCATTCCCGGGGGGGGGGGGGGGGGGGGGGGGAACAGCCGTTTCGTTCCGGGGGGGGGGGGACAGCCGTTTCGTTCCCGTGGAGAGGAGGGGAGGGGGGGGGGGAAAGGGAACAGCCGTTTCGTTCCCGGGGAGGGGAGGGGGGGAATTAAACAGCCGTTTCGTTCCCGCGGGGGAGGGGGGAAGGAGACAGTGAGAAGGCTGCAAGTGCTGATGTGCTGATGGCAATGTGCTTTTATTAAAAAATGTTCAAAAATTAAACAGCTACAAAGAACTACAAAAATGGCCGAGTGCCAATGTTTTTTTCACACTGAGCATGCGCGAATGTTCCAACGCGCACGCGCAGCGTTGCCGGCAGAAAAAAACTAATTTAAATAGTACCCGCCCTTTCCCACTTACAAAATCGGCGCGAGTGTAGGCTCCGCCCCCCTGGGTGCCGCACCAGGCAGACAAGGAGCTGCAGAACGCTCCAGAATCGCGAGTTTTTTTTTTAGGCGCGAAAAACGGGCGCCCAGCTCGGAGGGGCGCCCGTTTTTTATCGTGTGGAAACTTGGGCCCTATATGTTTCTGAAATTAGTTTAAAAAGAAAACTAAACGTTGTTTTGAGAAATGGTGTATTCTGCTCCTAATTTACTTTTTATATGTATCCATTTTCTCTATCTACTAAAGCAGTTTGTTTTTTATAATCTTTCAACAGTCACCATTTTGCTTCCACATGAAAGATAGCTACTTGACTAGATATGGGAGGACTGCTAATACTCATGGAACTGTGAAATCAGCATCAGAAGCGATGGGGATGGGAAAGGGAGGATGCATGGAGTAATTAAAAGTAGAAAAATATACACCTCCATTTTATTTCTTGCATTTTTTTCTTTATAGTTTGACCTTTTTGCCTTGGCTTCCAACTGCATCTAATTCATAATAGATGGGTTGGGCTGCTAATGGCCTAAAAATTGTGGTCAGAGGCGTACTTCTGGGACCGCGAAACATTTACAAAATTAAGAGTTACAGTCTCGGGCCTTGAGGCGGAGGGCAGCATAATGGCCCACGGAACCCAGGGGTGCAGGCGGTTCTGAAGTGTATCTAGGCCTGGTTTTCCAGTGACCAAGGAGAATTCAATTGCAATCATTTACAAAGGGAATTGCTTAATATGCAATGCATCCTCATCTAATAATTATACAATGTACAGAGTTGCAATTTTATTCACGTTCCTTCATTGCACTAACCTCCAAAAATGCATAACTTTTTTTTGATCATTTTAAACATCAAGACTAATCCAGCTCAATATTTGCATAAATTCATTTAATAAAGTGTGTGCATAATTTAGGATATACAAATGTTTAAATTAAAGCTTGGGTATCCCCTTATGCTGATACGAGCAGGCCCTACGCATTAATTATCAGGCATAATAAAGAAATCTAGTTTTCGAATCTATTTTGTAACAATATTAAGTTGCTTATTAGTCTGTTTAATAATTTGTGTATTTTAAAATGTTAATCTTGCATTGAAAGGTTAATCCTGAGCAATGAATGACTGAATAGTATCACTTTCTAAACCAGCTTTTCTTAAAAGCAGTAATTGAGAAGTCTTAAGGAACTGCTGATAACTATTATATTTCAGAATAAATGTTAATGTGGCATTATGAAGCAACAAAAATGATGTTACAGATAACTATGAGGGTGCTTTTTCCACAGAACAAAGAAAACCACCTTTGTGAGAGAATAGAATTTTAGGTCCTTTTTCATTTCTGTCATTCATTTTATAATGAATAGTTACAATTTTGGGTATATCTTTAAGTGTATATTTTTTGTAAGTCCTTTTTGTGCATTCTCGCATTCTGGCTGCTTGGTATCTGCAGGAGGAATATATGATTATATAATCAACCTATTGAATGTATTTCCAAATCCAAGGAGGAACTTCCCCGCTCAGCTCAGTCGAGAGAGAGTACCAGGGCAGAAGTTTTGTTGCTTTTGCAATGGTCCAATATATGGAACAGCCACCTAATGTTCTCCCTTTAGACATGACCTCCATAACGCCTATTTGGTCAGCGTGCATCAGCCCAGAGATGAGTGCATCTGGTCTGGAAACTAATCCTGATTTGTCTTTTAGTCATAATTAAACAATATAGGGGTGTATGACCAACTCTGGGTGGGGTTCTTGCCCCCCTCGTATATTAAGGTGATTGTGCTGTGCTCTGTGTCTGGGAAGTTAGTTTGTCTCCAGTACATAATTTATGAGCTTCAGTGGGAAAGACATGAGCTCTGGCAGTACAGCCTTGTAGATCTTGGCAGCTTAGCCATCAGGCTCTCAGGCTTCCCCTGTTGGAGGCTTCTACAGCCAATTGTAATTCACTCAGAATGGAGAATTGAGTGTGGAGAGTAGAATGTATGTCGTCATCTATGATCAATGTGCCATCCATATGTGGGGCGAAGGTGGACTACTCATTTGGAGCATACTATTACAGGTTCTCCTGCTTTTCAGTCTTTTGATAGAATAAAGTAGTGGTCTCCTCCAGAGAGGGTTGTTTCTCGAGAAACAGTAAAGCTTTTGTTGATTAGTATGGCCACCATCCTATTGTGCTTGGTCAAATAGGCAAATACTGTTGTCGAAAAAATAATCCAGTTTCACTCTACTGTCTCTATTTTGCAGCCCACCCTCCAAATCACCATTGTTTTTCTGTTTCATTTTTTTTTTCTTCGGCTCTGCCCCACTGTCTTGTGTCTCCCAGATAGCACTTCTTGGGAGTCAGGTGTCATGGTTTGAGGGATTGTAGCTGGCACAGGATTCCAGCTGCTCCAGAAAGCATTTTTTTTTGTGTCACCTTGGAATTGCATTGCAGCCACTGCAGGAGATGGGGCTGCAGAGTTTGTTGCTACAGGTTAGTTGAGACCAGGGCTACTGAAGGCTGGACAAATCGGGATCAGTTTTTTAAAGAAATAATTTTAAAGTATTCTCTGTACCTAGCTAGGAAGGTTGAGTGCTCGCTGACAGAAAGCTTGGATGGTGGTGGATTCTTCATTCTTTTTTTAATGTGAAATTGGTATTTTTGGGCGAGGGCCTGAATCATTTTGTTGTGTAAAGTGCATGTAGACTATATATCATCTGTATTTATCTGTTGATTTATTATGGTATCTTTCTGATTATTTCCCTGCAGCACAGAAAAGGGATCTGCAACTTAATAGTGTATAATAACTTGGGAAAGACCCCAAACTTTGGAGAAACTGTTCATAAGAGCAATTTATTTCACTTTATTTTAAAATGAGTGGAACTTTGTTTGTTTTTCTTTCAAATAGATTTCTATCATGAGATCTTGAGCAACTTTTTTTTCAGTAGATTAATTTGGGTGAAGAGCTCCAATCCATAGTAATGGCATATTAAAGCATAGATTAGAAAGAAATCTCTAATGAGATCTTATACCACTGCGATAGCTTGGATGATTGTCTTTGGTCAATGAGTCTAATCAGATATTTTACACCCTACAATCAATAAGTCTTTTTAAGCCCTTTGTTTATTTTGAGTTTTCATGATGGTCCAAGTAAATTGATTTTTTTCCAACAATTGTCTCTTGTTTTTTTGAGGTGCAATTTCCCCCCTCCCCCCCCCCCCCCCCCAATTTTTCTGCTGGTTTTTGCCTCTTTAAAAATAGACAGTCTTCACTTTGAACATGAGGTAATCAAAACTCTGAAATGATTGGCATCCCATTGACCATCTGCTTCTCTGAAGTCTTATTTTGAGGAAGTGTTGCAGAATTTTATAATATTTGGCTGCTTGCAGATGGTTGCTGAAAGTATTGCTTAGTATCTGGAGTAAAGTGCAATTGATCTTTGTTTA
This sequence comes from Pristiophorus japonicus, assembly GCF_044704955.1. NCBI lineage: Eukaryota > Metazoa > Chordata > Chondrichthyes > Pristiophoridae > Pristiophorus > Pristiophorus japonicus. The sequence goes on from NW_027251304.1 coordinate 50,519, forward strand.
TTTTTTCAGACTACATTTTTTTGCCATTTGACAAATTCTTACAGATGGATTTTTTATTTCCAGGTGCTGTTGTCTGAGGAAACAGTCAGGAACCCAAGACTGAGATGTCCAGATTTTAATTTTGTAAGCTGAAAAAAAGACAATTGTGACGGCTAAAAAAGGAATACTTGCTCATTAAACTTCATCGGTTTGAGGTTTCCTTTTGCTAAAACAAAAGCGGTCATCTTTTGAATCAGTTCATCGCTGCTTGCAGCTGTTGACCTTGCTTCGGAAACAAACTCCTGTGTGCTTGTGTTCGTACCATTCATTTTTTCACAATGACGATGGCAAGCTTGTTCTCATTTACCAGTCCAGCTGTAAAACGTCTGCTGGGCTGGAAGCAAGGGGATGAAGAAGAGAAGTGGGCAGAAAAAGCCGTTGATGCTCTCGTAAAAAAGTTGAAGAAGAAAAAGGGAGCCATGGAAGATTTGGAGAAGGCATTAAGTAGCCCAGGTCAGCCCAGCAAATGTGTTACCATCCCACGATCTTTAGATGGCAGACTTCAGGTATCGCACAGGAAAGGCCTGCCTCATGTTATTTACTGCCGTGTGTGGCGCTGGCCAGATCTTCAAAGTCACCATGAGCTGAAGCCATTAGACATTTGTGAATTTCCATTTGGATCAAAACAGAAGGAAGTTTGCATCAATCCTTATCATTATAAACGAGTGGAAAGTCCCGGTATGTACTTAAAATATACCACATAATTTCTGATACATTTTGGTTAATTAAGTTTGAATTTGTAGTATTGTTGGGCTGGAAGTAAAATAACATTGCTGTTAATTTGCAATGGAATGAAGATCTGGCCTAGATGGTCATTTTATAACTCTACTTTGATCTGGCAGATTTTTTTTTTAAAGTGCTAAAAACCCAAAGAAAAATGGAAAGGTCCAGTGTTAATGGTGCTAGTTTAAAAAAAAAACAATTTCTGCATTTTGTTTGTCCCAAGTCATCTTACTGCACATTTACTAAACATCTTTTTAAAAAAAAAAAAAAAATAATTATAGAAATTTCAAGATTAAGAACCAAGTCAGATTCACTTGGTAAGATCCTTGGAAAAGTAAGTAAATGCATCAGTTCTACCATGTAAGTATTGGGATTTGTTTCTGCATTAAATATTCAATTTTTCATACTGCATTATTTGTAAAATTGATTTACACTTTCAGGGGTATATTTTCCTGTGCATATCTCACGCACACTTGGTAACTGCAGAACATGTGTTTGCTATTGCATATCAACAGTTGTGTACTGAACTGAACTATTTTCACATGAATATTATTTGACATTTTGCATATAAATGGAGAACCTTTAGGCTTTCATGAAGCTCCAGTGGAAAAATGCATAATGATGTGGCTGTGGATCATGCAGATAAGTACGGTCTCGTGTTTCATCCCTGGTCTGTGCTGATTAAGCTGATTTCAGCAAGGGCACTGTTGCTGTTCTTGGGGTAAGTAGGTGTTGGGATGTAGAATAATGATCATGGTTCCTTTTTTGAGTATTATCTAGGGTCGCCTGTAGGAAAGTGCATTTTCTGAACATCATAAGAACATAAGAAATAGGTGCCAAGAATAGGCCATTTGGTCCCTCGAGCCTGCTCCGCCATTCAGTAAGATCATAGCTGATCTTCAACCTTAACTCCACTTTCCTGCACTATCCCCATATCCCTTGATTTCCTTAATATCCAAAAATCTATCGATCACTGTCTTGAATATACCCAACGACTGAGCCTCCACAGCCTTCTGGGGTAGAAAATTCCAAAGATTCACCACCCTCAATGAAGAAGTTTCTCCTCATCTCAGTCCTAAATGCCCGACCCCTTATTCTAAGATTGTAACCCCTGGTTCTAGATTCACCAGCCAGGGGAAACATCCTCCCTGCATCTACCCTGCCAAGCCATGTAAGAACTTTGTATGTTTCAATGAGATCATCTCTCATTCTTCTAAACTCTAGATAATATAGGCCTACTCTATTCAATCTCTCCTCATAGGGCAATCCCCCCCGCCCCTCCCCCCACCCCAATCCCAGGAATCAGTCTGGTGAACCAGTGTTGCACTCACTCTATGGCAAGTATATCCTTCCTTGGGCAAGGAAAACTATACACAATACTCCAGGTGTGGTCTCACCAGGGCCCTATATAATTGCAATAAGATGTCTTTACTCTTATACTCAAATCCGCTTGTAATAAAGACCAACATGCCACTTGCTTTCCTAATTGCTTGCTGTATCTGCATGTTAACTTTCAGTGATTCGTGTACAAGGACACCCAGGTCCCTCTGAACACCAATATTTCCCAATCTCTCACCATTTAAAAAATACTTTGATTTTCTATTTTTCCTGCCAAAGTGGATAACTTCACATTTCTCCACATTATATTCCATTTGCCATGTTCTTGCCCACTTACTTAGACTGTCTTAATCCCCTTGAAATCTCTGCATTCCTCCTCACAACTTACACTCTCACCTAGCTTTCTATCATCAGAAAACTTGGATATATGAGATTTGGTCCCCTCATCCAAATCATTGATGTAGATTGTGAATAGCTGAGGCCCATGCACTGATCCTTGCAACCTATCTACCTACCTGAAAATGGCCCATTTTCCCTCCTGTTTTCTGTCTGTTAACCAATCCTCAATCCATGCTAGTATATTAATCCCAATCCCATGAGACTTAATTTTGTTTAATAACCTCTTAGGATTTTCAGAAGGCATTCGATAAATAACAATACACCGCATCCACTGGTTTCCCTTATCTATTCTGCTAGGTACAACCCCCAAAAACTCTGTCAAACATGATTTCTCTTTCATAAATCTGTGTTGATTCTGCCCAACCCTATTATTTACTAAGTGCCTTGTTACCACTTCCCTACTACTGATGCCAGGCTTAACGGGTCTGTAATTCCCTGTTTTCTCTCTCCCCCCTTTCAATTGGCCCAACATTGCCCAAGACATTTTTTCGTCGTACTGACCTGAAGCGCGCTGACTTTGCGCGTTGGAAAGGGCGCCTGAAAAAAGGGGCCCCATCCTGACCGCTCTTCGGAGTTCCCCGAGTCGTGGCGTGGAGACTGAAGGGGGGGGGGCGAAGCAACAGGCCAGTGCAGAAAGCACTACCGGCACCTGCGCGCATGCTCCTGCCCTCCCAGTGCATCCTGTGGGCTGTGAACAGGACCCGATGCTCGCAGCCCCTATCCCAGGCCAAAGGGACTCCCGATCGCGCCGCACCCTATACCTGGCCGAGTGGACTCCTGCACTAG
>NW_027251305.1:0-53802 GCF_044704955.1 Pristiophorus japonicus
CTCCGACCGACCGAGTCACTGTCCCTCCATCCGAGTCACTGACCCCCAGACCGACCGAGTCACTGGCCCTCCGACCGACCGAGTCACTGACCTCCGACCGACCGAGTCACTGACCCTCCGACCGAGTCACTGACCCTCCGACCGACCGAGTCACTGACCGAACGACCGACTCATTGACCCTCCGATCGACCGAGTCACTGACCGTCCGACCGACCGAGTCACAGATCCTCCGACCGAGTCACTGATCCTCCGACCGACCGGAGTCACTGACCCTTCGACCGAGTCACTGACCCTCCGACCGAGTCACAGATCCTCCGACCGAGTCACTGCATCCTGCCGACCGACCGAGTCACTGATCCTCCGACCGAGTCAATGACCCTCCGACCGAGTCACTGACCCTCCGACCGAGTCACTGACCCTCCGACCAACCAAGTCACTGACCCTCCGACCAACCGAGTCACTGACCCTCCGACCGAGTCACTGACCCTCCGACCAACCAAGTCACTGACCCTCCGACCGACCGAGTCAACTGAACCTCCGACCGAGTCACTGACCCTCCGACCGAGTCACTGACCCTCCGACCAAGTCACTGATCCTCCGACAGATCGAGTCACTGACCCTCCGACCGACCGAGTCACTGACCCTCCGACCGACCGAGTCACTGATCCTCCTTCCGACCGAGTCACTGAGCCTCCTTCCGACCGAGTCACTGAGCCTCGGACCGACCGAGTCACTGCCCTCCGACCGACCGAGTCACTGGCCCTCCGACCGACCGAGTCACTGACCGAACGACCGACCGAGTCACTGATCCTCCTTCCGACCGATTCACTGAGCCTCCTTCCGACCGAGTCACTGACCTCCGACCGACCGAGTCACTGACCGACCGACCGAGTCACTGACCTTCCCGACCGACTGAGTCACTGACCCTCCGACGGAGTCACTGACCCTCCGACGGAGTCACTGACCTCCGAACGACCGAGTCACTGACCCTCCGACCGACCGAGTCACTGATCCTCCGACCGACCGCGTCACTGATCCTCCGGACCGACCGAGTCACTGATCCTCCGACCGACCGATTGACTGACCCTCCGACTGAGTCACTGACCTCCGACCGACCGAGTCACTGGGCCCTCCGACCGACCGAGTCACTGGCCCTCCGACCGACCAAGTCACTGACCGAGACGAGTCACTGACCCTCCGACCGAGGCACTGACCCTCCGACCGCCGGTCACTGACCCTCCGACCGACCGAGTCACTGGCCTTCCGAGCGACCGAGTCACTGACCGAACGACCGAGTCATTGGACCCTCCGATCGACCGAGTCACTGACCCCTCCGACCGACCGAGTCACAGATCCTCCCCCGACCGAGTCACTGACCCTCCGACCGACCGAGTCACTGACCCTCCGACCGACCGAGTCACTGACCCTCCGACCGACCGAGTCACTGGCCCTCCGACCGACCGAGTCACTGGCCCTCCGACCGACCGAGTCACTGGCCCTCCGACCGACCGAGTCACTGGCCCTCCGACCGACCGAGTCACTGGCCCTCCGACCGACCGAGTCACTGACCGAACGACCGAGTCACTGACCGAACGACCGAGTCACTGACCCTCCGATCGACCGAGTCATTGACCCTCCGACCGATCGAGTCACAGATCCTCCGACCGAGTCACTGATCCTCCGACCGACCGAGTCATTGACCCTCCGACTGAATCGCTGACCCTCCGACCGACCGAGTCACTGACCCTCCGACCGAATCACTGACCCTCGGACCGAATCACTGATCCTCCGACCGACCTAGTTACTGACCCTCCGACCGACCGAGTCACTGACCCTCCGACCGACCGAGTCACTGACCCTCCGACCGACCGAGTCACTGACCCTCCGACCGACCGAGTCACTGACCCTACGACCGAGTCACTGACCCTCCGACCGACCGAGTCACTGTCCCTCCATCCGAGTCACTGACCCTCCGACCGACCGAGTCACTGACCCTCCGACCGACCGAGTCACTGACCCTACGACCGAGTCACTGACCCTCCGACCGACCGAGTCACTGGCCCTCCGACCGACCGAGTCACTGACCCTCCGACCGACCGAGTCACTGACCCTCCGACCGAGTCACTGACCCTCCGACCGACCGAGTCACTGGCCCTCCGACCGACCGAGTCACTGGCCCTCCGACCGACCAAGTCACTGACCGAACGACCGAGTCACTGACCCTCCGATCGACCGAGTCATTGACCCTCCAACCGATCGAGTCACAGATCCTCCGACCGAGTCACTGATCCTCCGACCGACCGAGTCATTGACCCTCCGACTGAGTCACTGACCCTCCGACCGACCGAGTCACTGACCCTCCGTCCGAGTCACTGACCCTCGGACCGACCGAGTCACTGACCATCCGACCGACCGAGTCACTGATCCTCCGACCGACCGAGTCACTGATCCTCCGACGGACCGAGTGACTGAGCCTCCAACCGAGTCAATGACCCTCCGACCGACTGAGTCACTGACCGTCCGACCGACAGTCACTGACCGTTCGACCAAGTGACTGACCCTCCGGCCGAGCGAGTCACTGACCCTCCGACCGACCGAGTCACTGACCCTCCGACCGACCGAGTCACTGACCGAACGACCGACTCATTGACCCTCCGATCGACCGAGTCACTGACCGTCCGACCGACCGAGTCACAGATCCTCCGACCGAGTCACTGATCCTCCGACCGACCGAGTCATTGACCCTCCGATCGACCGAGTCACTGATCCTCCGACCGAGTCACTGACCCTCCGACTGAGTCACTGACCCTCCGACCGACCGAGTCACTGACCCTCCGTCCGAGTCACTGACCCTCCGACCGAGTCACTGACACTCCCACCAACCAAGTCACTGACCCTCCGACCGACCGAGTCACTGACCCTCCGACCGAGTCACTGACCCTCCGACCGAGTCACTGACCCTCCGACCAACCAAGTCACTGACCCTCCGACCGACCGTGTCACTGACCCTCCGACTGAGTCACTGACCCTCCGACCGAGTCACTGACACTCCGACCGAGTCACTGACCCTCCGACCGAGTCACTGACCCTCCGACAGATCAAGTCACTGACCCTCCGACCGACCGAGTCACCGACCCTCCGACCGACCGAGTCACCGACCCTCCGACCGACCGAGTCACAGACCCTCCGACCGACCGAGTCACTGACCCTCCGACCGACCGAGTCACTGACCCTCCGACCGACCGAGTCACTGATCCTCCTTCCGACCGGGTCACTGACCCTCCGACCGACCGAGTCACTGACCCTCCGACCGACCGAGTCACTGGCCCTCCGACCGACCGAGTCACTGGCCCTCCGACCGACCGAGTCACTGGCCCTCCGACCGACCGAGTCACTGGCCCTCCGACCGAACGAGTCACTGGCCCTCCGACCGACCGAGTCACTGGCCCTCCGACCGACCGAGTCACTGGCCCCCCGACCGACCGAGTCACTGGCCCTCCGACCGACCGAGTCACTGGCCCTCCGACCGACCGAGTCACTGGCCCTCCGACCGACCGAGTCACTGGCCCTCCGACCGACCGAGTCACTGGCCCTCCGACCGACCGAGTCACTGGCCCTCCGACCGACCGAGTCACTGACCCTCCGACCGAGTCACTGACCCTCCGATCGACCGAGTCATTGACCCTCCGACTGATCGAGTCACAGATCCTCCGACCGAGCCTCTGACACTCCGACCGAGTCTCTGACCCTCCGACCGACCGAGTCACTGACCCTCCGACCGACCGATTCACTGACCGAACGACCGAGTCACTGACCCTCCGACCGAGTCACTGACCCTCCGATCGACCGAGTCATTGACCCTCCGACCGATCGAGTCACTGATCCTCCGACCGAGCCTCTGACACTCCGACCGAGTCTCTGACCCTCCGACCGACCGAGTCACTGACCCTCCGACCGACCGAGTCATTGACCCTCCGACCGACCGAGTCACTGACCCTCCGACCGACCGAGTCACTGACCCTCCGACCGACCGAGTCACTGACCCTCCGACCGCCCGAGTCATTGACCCTCGGACAAAGTCACTGACCCTGCGACTAACCGACTCACTGACCCTCCGACCAACCGAGTCACTGACCAACCGACCGAGTCACTGACCCTCCGACCGACCGAGTCACTGACCCTCCGACCGACTAAGCACTGACCCTCCAACGGAGTCACTGACCCTCCGACCGAGTCACTGACCCTCCGACCGACCGAGTCACTGACCCTCCGACCGACCGAGTCACTGACCCTCCGACCGACCGAGTCACTGACCGACCGACCGAGTCACTGACCTTCCGACCGACTGAGTCACTGACCCTCCGACCGAGTCACTGACCCTCCGACGGAGTCACTGACCATCCGAACGACCGATTCACTGACCCTCCGACCGACCGAGTCACTGATCCTCCGACCGACCGAGTCACTGATCCTCCGACAGACCGAGTCACTGATCCTGCGACCGACCGAGTGACTGACCCTCCGACCGAGGCACTGACCCTCGGACAAAGTCACTGACCCTGCGACGAACCGACTCACTGACCCTCCGACCAACCGAGTCACTGACCAACCGACCGAGTCACTGACCCTCCGACCGACCGAGTCACTGACCCTCCGACCGACTAATCACTGACCCTCCAACGGAGTCACTGACCCTCCGACCGAGTCACTGACCCTCCGACCGACCGAGTCATTGACCCTCCGACCGACCGAGTCACTGACCGACCGAGCGAGTCACTGACCTTCCGACCGACTGAGTCACTGACCCTCCGACGGAGTCACTGACCCTCCGACGGAGTCACTGACCCTCCGACCGACTGAGTCACTGACCCTCCGACCGACCGAGTCACTGACCCTCCGACCGACCGAGTCACTGATCCTCCGACCGACCGAGTCACTGATCCTCCGACCGACCGCGTCACTGATCCTCCGACCGACCGAGTCACTGATCCTGCGACCGACCGAGTGACTGACCCTCCGACCGAGTCACTGACCCTCCGACCGAGTCACTGATCCTCCGACTGACCTAGTCACTGACTCTCCGACCGATCGAGTCACAGATCCTCCGACTGAATCACTGGCCCTCCGACCGACCGAGTCACTGGCCCTCCGACCGACCGAGTCATTGACCCTCCGATCGACCGAGTCACTGACCCTCCGACCGAGTCACTGGCCCTCCGAAGGACCGAGTCACTGGCCCTCCGACCGACCGAGTCACTGGCCCTCCGACCGACTGAGTGACTGGCCCTCCGACCGACCGAGTCACTGGCCCTCCGACCGACCGAGTCACTGACCCTCCGACCGACCGAGTCACAGATCCTCCGACCGAGTCACTGATCCTCCGACCGACCGAGTCACTGACCCTCCGACCGAGTCACTGACCCTCCGACCGACCGAGTCACTGACCCTCCGACCAACCGAGTCACTGGCCCTCCGACCGACCGAGTCACTGACCGACCGACCGAGTCACTGACCCTCCGACCAACCGAGTCACTGGCCCTCCGACCGACCGAGTCACTGACCGAACGACCGAGTCACTGACCTTCCGACCGACTGAGTCACTGACCCTCCGACGGAGTCACTGACCCTCCGACGGAGTCACTGACCCTCCGAACGACCGAGTCACTGACCCTCCGACCGACCGAGTCACTGATCCTCCGACCGACCGCGTCACTGATCCTCCGACCGACCGAGTCACTGATCCTCCGACCGACCGATTGACTGACCCTCCGACTGAGTCACTGACCCTCCGACCGACCGAGTCACTGGCCCTCCGACCGACCGAGTCACTGGCCCTCCGACCGACCAAGTCACTGACCGAACGACCGAGTCACTGACCCTCCGATCGACCGAGTCACTGACCCTCCGACCGAGTCACTGACCCTCCGACCGACCGAGTCACTGACCCTCCGACCGACCGAGTCACTGGCCTTCCGAGCGACCGAGTCACTGACCGAACGACCGAGTCATTGACCCTCCGATCGACCGAGTCACTGACCCTCCGACCGACCGAGTCACAGATCCTCCGACCGAGTCACTGACCCTCCGACCGACCGAGTCACTGACCCTCCGACCGACCGAGTCACTGACCCTCCGACCGACCGAGTCACTGACCCTCCGACCGACCGAGTCACTGGCCCTCCGACCGACCGAGTCACTGGCCCTCCGACCGACCGAGTCACTGGCCCTCCGACCGACCGAGTCACTGGCCCTCCGACCGACCGAGTCACTGGCCCTCCGACCGACCGAGTCACTGGCCCTCCGACCGACCGAGTCACTGACCGAACGACCGAGTCACTGACCGAACGACCGAGTCACTGACCCTCCGATCGACCGAGTCATTGACCCTCCGACCGATCGAGTCACAGATCCTCCGACCGAGTCACTGATCCTCCGACCGACCGAGTCATTGACCCTCCGACTGAATCGCTGACCCTCCGACCGACCGAGTCACTGACCCTCCGACCGAATCACTGACCCTCGGACCGAATCACTGATCCTCCGACCGACCTAGTTACTGACCCTCCGACCGACCGAGTCACTGACCCTCCGACCGACCGAGTCACTGACCCTCCGACCGACCGAGTCACTGACCCTCCGACCGACCGAGTCACTGACCCTACGACCGAGTCACTGACCCTCCGACCGACCGAGTCACTGTCCCTCCATCCGAGTCACTGACCCTCCGACCGACCGAGTCACTGACCCTCCGACCGACTGAGTCACTGACCCTACGACCGAGTCACTGACCCTCCGACCGACCGAGTCACTGGCCCTCCGACCGACCGAGTCACTGACCCTCCGACCGACCGAGTCACTGACCCTCCGACCGACCGAGTCACTGACCCTCCGACCGAGTCACTGACCCTCCGACCGACCGAGTCACTGGCCCTCCGACCGACCGAGTCACTGGCCCTCCGACCGACCAAGTCACTGACCGAACGACCGAGTCACTGACCCTCCGATCGACCGAGTCATTGACCCTCCAACCGATCGAGTCACAGATCCTCCGACCGAGTCACTGATCCTCCGACCGACCGAGTCATTGACCCTCCGACTGAGTCACTGACCCTCCGACCGACCGAGTCACTGACCCTCCGTCCGAGTCACTGACCCTCGGACCGACCGAGTCACTGACCATCCGACCGACCGAGTCACTGATCCTCCGACCGACCGAGTCACTGATCCTCCGACGGACCGAGTGACTGAGCCTCCAACCGAGTCAATGACCCTCCGACCGACTGAGTCACTGACCGTCCGACCGACAGTCACTGACCGTTCGACCAAGTGACTGACCCTCCGGCCGAGCGAGTCACTGACCCTCCGACCGACCGAGTCACTGACCCTCCGACCGACCGAGTCACTGACCGAACGACCGACTCATTGACCCTCCGATCGACCGAGTCACTGACCGTCCGACCGACCGAGTCACAGATCCTCCGACCGAGTCACTGATCCTCCGACCGACCGAGTCATTGACCCTCCGATCGACCGAGTCACTGATCCTCCGACCGAGTCACTGACCCTCCGACTGAGTCACTGACCCTCCGACCGACCGAGTCACTGACCCTCCGTCCGAGTCACTGACCCTCCGACCGAGTCACTGACACTCCCACCAACCAAGTCACTGACCCTCCGACCGACCGAGTCACTGACCCTCCGACCGAGTCACTGACCCTCCGACCGAGTCACTGACCCTCCGACCAACCAAGTCACTGACCCTCCGACCGACCGTGTCACTGACCCTCCGACCGAGTCACTGACCCTACGACCGAGTCACTGACACTCCGACCGAGTCACTGACCCTCCGACCGAGTCACTGACCCTCCGACAGATCAAGTCACTGACCCTCCGACCGACCGAATCACCGACCCTCCGACCGACCGAGTCACCGACCCTCCGACCGACCGAGTCACAGACCCTCCGACCGACCGAGTCACTGACCCTCCGACCGACCGAGTCACTGACCCTCCGACCGACCGAGTCACTGATCCTCCTTCCGACCGGGTCACTGACCCTCCGACCGACCGAGTCACTGACCCTCCGACCGACTGAGTCACTGGCCCTCCGACCGACCGAGTCACTGGCCCTCCGACCGACCGAGTCACTGGCCCTCCGACCGACCGAGTCACTGGCCCTCCGACCGACCGAGTCACTGGCCCTCCGACCGACTGAGTCACTGGCCCTCCGACCGACCGAGTCACTGGCCCCCCGACCGACCGAGTCACTGGCCCTCCGACCGACCGAGTCACTGGCCCTCCGACCGACCGAGTCACTGGCCCTCCGACCGACCGAGTCACTGGCCCTCCGACCGACCGAGTCACTGGCCCTCCGACCGACCGAGTCACTGGCCCTCCGACCGACCGAGTCACTGACCCTCCGACCGAGTCACTGACCCTCCGATCGACCGAGTCATTGACCCTCCGACTGATCGAGTCACAGATCCTCCGACCGAGCCTCTGATACTCCGACCGAGTCTCTGACCCTCCGACCGACCGAGTCACTGACCCTCCGACCGACCGATTCACTGACCGAACGACCGAGTCACTGACCCTCCGACCGAGTCACTGACCCTCCGATCGACCGAGTCATTGACCCTCCGACCGATCGAGTCACTGATCCTCCGACCGAGCCTCTGACACTCCGACCGAGTCTCTGACCCTCCGACCGACCGAGTCACTGACCCTCCGACCGACCGAGTCATTGACCCTCCGACCGACCGAGTCACTGACCCTCCGACCGACCGAGTCACTGACCCTCCGACCGACCGAGTCACTGACCCTCCGACCGACCGAGTCACTGACCCTCCGACCGACCGAGTCACTGACCCTCCGACCGAGTCACTGACCCTCCGACCGACCGAGTCACTGGCCCTCCGACCGACCGAGTCACTGGCCCTCCGACCGACCAAGTCACTGACCGAACGACCGAGTCACTGACCCTCCGATCGACCGAGTCATTGACCCTCCAACCGATCGAGTCACAGATCCTCCGACCGAGTCACTGATCCTCCGACCGACCGAGTCATTGACCCTCCGACTGAGTCACTGACCCTCCGACCGACCGAGTCACTGACCCTCCGTCCGAGTCACTGACCCTCGGACCGACCGAGTCACTGACCATCCGACCGACCGAGTCACTGATCCTCCGACCGACCGAGTCACTGATCCTCCGACGGACCGAGTGACTGAGCCTCCAACCGAGTCAATGACCCTCCGACCGACTGAGTCACTGACCGTCCGACCGACAGTCACTGACCGTTCGACCAAGTGACTGACCCTCCGGCCGAGCGAGTCACTGACCCTCCGACCGACCGAGTCACTGACCCTCCGACCGACCGAGTCACAGATCCTCCGACCGAGTCACTGATCCTCCGACCGACCGAGTCATTGACCCTCCGATCGACCGAGTCACTGATCCTCCGACCGAGTCACTGACCCTCCGACTGAGTCACTGACCCTCCGACCGACCGAGTCACTGACCCTCCGTCCGAGTCACTGACCCTCCGACCGAGTCACTGACACTCCCACCAACCAAGTCACTGACCCTCCGACCGACCGAGTCACTGACCCTCCGACCGAGTCACTGACCCTCCGACCGAGTCACTGACCCTCCGACCAACCAAGTCACTGACCCTCCGACCGACCGTGTCACTGACCCTCCGACCGAGTCACTGACCCTCCGACCGAGTCACTGACACTCCGACCGAGTCACTGACACTCCGACCGAGTCACTGACCCTCCGACAGATCAAGTCACTGACCCTCCGACCGACCGAATCACCGACCCTCGGACCGACCGAGTCACTGACCATCCGACCGACCGAGTCACTGATCCTCCGACCGACCGAGTCACTGATCCTCCGACGGACCGAGTGACTGACCCTCCAACCGAGTCAATGACCCTCCGACCGACTGAGTCACTGACCGTCCGACCGACAGTCACTGACCGTTCGACCAAGTGACTGACCCTCCGGCCGAGCGAGTCACTGACCCTCCGACCGACCGAGTCACTGACCCTCCGACCGACCGAGTCACTGACCGAACGACCGACTCATTGACCCTCCGATCGACCGAGTCACTGACCGTCCGACCGACCGAGTCACAGATCCTCCGACCGAGTCACTGATCCTCCGACCGACCGAGTCATTGACCCTCCGATCGACCGAGTCACTGATCCTCCGACCGAGTCACTGACCCTCCGACTGAGTCACTGACCCTCCGACCGACCGAGTCACTGACCCTCCGTCCGAGTCACTGACCCTCCGACCGAGTCACTGACACTCCCACCAACCAAGTCACTGACCCTCTGACCGACCGAGTCACTGACCCTCCGACCGAGTCACTGACCCTCCGACCGAGTCACTGACCCTCCGACCAACCAAGTCACTGACCCTCCGACCGACCGTGTCACTGACCCTCCGACCGAGTCACTGACCCTCCGACCGAGTCACTGACACTCCGACCGAGTCACTGACACTCCGACCGAGTCACTGACCCTCCGACAGATCAAGTCACTGACCCTCCGACCGACCGAATCACCGACCCTCCGACCGACCGAGTCACCGACCCTCCGACCGACCGAGTCACAGACCCTCCGACCGACCGAGTCACTGACCCTCCGACCGACCGAGTCACTGACCCTCCGACCGACCGAGTCACTGATCCTCCTTCCGACCGGGTCACTGACCCTCCGACCGACCGAGTCACTGACCCTCCGACCGACTGAGTCACTGGCCCTCCGACCGACCGAGTCACTGGCCCTCCGACCGACCGAGTCACTGGCCCTCCGACCGACCGAGTCACTGGCCCTCCGACCGACCGAGTCACTGGCCCTCCGACCGACCGAGTCACTGGCCCTCCGACCGACCGAGTCACTGGCCCTCCGACCGACCGAGTCACTGACCCTCCGACCGAGTCACTGACCCTCCGATCGACCGAGTCATTGACCCTCCGACTGATCGAGTCACTGACCCTCCGACCGACCGATTCACTGACCGAACGACCGAGTCACTGACCCTCCGACCGTGTCACTGACCCTCCGATCGACCGAGTCATTGACCCTCCGACCGATCGAGTCACTGATCCTCCGACCGAGCCTCTGACACTCCGACCGAGTCTCTGACCCTCCGACCGACTGAGTCACTGACCCTCCGACCGACCGAGTCATTGACCCTCCGACCGACCGAGTCACTGACCCTCCGACCGACCGAGTCACTGACCCTCCGACCGACCGAGTCACTGACCCTCCGACCGCCCGAGTCATTGACCCTCGGACAAAGTCACTGACCCTGCGACTAACCGACTCACTGACCCTCCGACCAACCGAGTCACTGACCAACCGACCGAGTCACTGACCCTCCGACCGACCGAGTCACTGACCCTCCGACCGACTAAGCACTGACCCTCCAACGGAGTCACTGACCCTCCGACCGAGTCACTGACCCTCCGACCGACCGAGTCACTGACCCTCCGACCGACCGAGTCACTGACCCTCCGACCGACCGAGTCACTGACCGACCGACCGAGTCACTGACCTTCCGACCGACTGAGTCACTGACCCTCCGACCGAGTCACTGACCCTCCGACGGAGTCACTGACCCTCCGAACGACCGAGTCACTGACCCTCCGCCCGACCGATTCACTGACCCTCCGACCGACCGAGTCACTGATCCTCCGACCGACCGAGTCACTGATCCTCCGACAGACCGAGTCACTGATCCTGCGACCGACCGAGTGACTGACCCTCCGACCGAGGCACTGACCCTCGGACAAAGTCACTGACCCTGCGACGAACCGACTCACTGACCCTCCGACCAACCGAGTCACTGACCAACCGACCGAGTCACTGACCCTCCGACCGACCGAGTCACTGACCCTCCGACCGACTAATCACTGACCCTCCAACGGAGTCACTGACCCTCCGACCGAGTCACTGACCCTCCGACCGACCGAGTCACTGACCCTCCGACCGACCGAGTCACTGACCGACCGACCGAGTCACTGACCTTCCGACCGACTGAGTCACTGACCCTCCGACGGAGTCACTGACCCTCCGACGGAGTCACTGACACTCCGACCGACTGAGTCACTGACCCTCCGACCGACCGAGTCACTGACCCTCCGACCGACCGAGTCACTGATCCTCCGACCGACCGAGTCACTGATCCTCCGACCGACCGCGTCACTGATCCTCCGACCGACCGAGTCACTGATCCTGCGACCGACCGAGTGACTGACCCTCCGACCGAGTCACTGACCCTCCGACCGAGTCACTGATCCTCCGACTGACCTAGTCACTGACTCTCCGACCGATCGAGTCACAGATCCTCCGACTGAATCACTGGCCCTCCGACCGACCGAGTCACTGGCCCTCCGACCGACCGAGTCATTGACCCTCCGATCGACCGAGTCACTGACCCTCCGACCGAGTCACTGGCCCTCCGAAGGACCGAGTCACTGGCCCTCCGACCGACCGAGTCACTGGCCCTCCGACCGACGGAGTGACTGGCCCTCCGACCGACCGAGTCACTGGCCCTCCGACCGACCGAGTCACTGACCCTCCGACCGACCGAGTCACAGATCCTCCGACCGAGTCACTGATCCTCCGACCGACCGAGTCACTGACCCTCCGACCGAGTCACTGACCCTCCGACCGACCGAGTCACTGACCCTCCGACCAACCGAGTCACTGGCCCTCCGACCGACCGAGTCACTGACCGACCGACCGAGTCACTGACCCTCCGACCAACCGAGTCACTGGCCCTCCGACCGACCGAGTCACTGACCGAACGACCGAGTCACTGACCCTCCGATCGACCGAGTCATTGACCCTCCGACCGATCGAGTCACAGATCCTCCGACCGAGTCACTGATCCTCCGACCGACCGAGTCATTGACCCTCTGACTGAATCACTGACCCTTGTGGAAAGTATTTTTATCTAAGCTGATATCATACGGTATTTGTGTGCCTTTTGATTAAAATGGAGTCCTGGCCCTTCCAGAACTTTCTGCATTTTAGCAGTCAGCTTGCATAAACAGCTAAACCTGCTGTTAGATGGCTGATGGCCATCAGACAGCTAGGAGACAAGTCATGCTGAGACAGTAACCCCCCATGGTGCTCTCCTATTGTCTACACTACAGGAGTTCCATGTCACCCCACCCTTATCTTCTAGCCATTATCTCTTTCCGAGACCTCATCCATTTGATGCAAACAGATAAACTGAGCAGGAAATTGAAACAATCCTGACACAATACAAGACAGGTGATAGCCCATTACCTATGACTCATGGAGTAATGGCCGTTTGGCTTTCTGATAACCCTGACAAAAGGAATTATCGGGATACCATGTCAGGACCAGGATATAGTAATTAACTCTTTATCTGTATTCACTGACTGTGAGACAGAGCAATACACAGGGAGAGGCCAGAACATTGGTTTTACTGTATAAATATCTTGTTAAACTGAACCATTTCGGAGGTGTTCATTTAGCCCTTGACTGAGTGAAACCTACCCCTTGCGAGCAAGTAAATTAAAAAGGAAACTTCTACCGGAGCTGTAAGTGTCGGAGTCATTCTTTTCGGAGGTCGAGATTTCGACACCCTCCGACCGACCTAGTCACTGACCCTCCGTCCGAGTCACTGACCCTCGGACCGACCGAGTCACTGACCCTCCGACCGATCTAGTCACTGACCCTCCGACCGACCGAGTCACTGGCCCTCCGACCGACCGAGTCACTGACCCTCCGACCGACCTAGTCACTGACCTCCGTCCGAGTCACTGACCCTCCGACCGACCTAGTCACTGACCCTCCGTCCGAGTCACTGACCCTCGGACCGACCGAGTCACTGACCCTCCGACCGATCTAGTCACTGACCCTCCGACCGACCTAGTCACTGACCCTCCGTCCGAGTCACTGACCCTCGGACCGACCGAGTCACTGACCCTCCGACCGATCTAGTCACTGACCCTCCGACCGACCGAGTCACTGGCCCTCCGACCGACCGAGTCACTGACCCTCCGACCGACCGAGTCACTGACCCTCCGACCGAACGAGTCACTGACCGTCCGACCGACCGAGTCACTGACCCTCCGACCGACCGAGTCACTGACCCTCCGACCGACCGAGTCACTGACCCTCCGACCGACCGTGTCACTGATCCTCCTTCCGACCGAGTCACTGAGCCTCCGACCGACCGAGTCACTGGCCCTCCGACCGACCGAGTCACTGGCCCTCCGACCGACCGAGTCACTGGCCCTCCGACCGACCGAGTCACTGGTCCTCCGACCGACCGAGTCACTGACCGAACGACCGAGTCACTGACCCTCCGATCGACCGAGTCATTGACCCTCCGACCGATCGAGTCACAGATCCTCCGACCGAGCCTCTGACACTCCGACCGAGTCTCTGACCCTCCGACCGAGTCACTGACCCTCCGACCGAGTCACTGACCCTCCGACCGACTGAGTCACTGACCCTCCGACCGACCGAGTCACTGACCATCCGACCGAGTCACTGACCCTCCGACCGAGTCACTGACCCTCCGACAGATCGAGTCACTGACCCCTCCGACCGATCGAGTCACAGATCCTCCGACTGAATCACTGACCCTCCGACTGACAGAGTCACTGACCCTCCGACCGATCGAGTCACAGATCCTCCGACTGAATCACTGACCCTCCGACCGACAGAGTCACTGACCCTCCGACCGACCGAGTCACTGACCCTCCGACCGACCGAGTCACTGACCCTCCGACCGACCGAGTCACTGACCCTCCGACCGACCGAGTCACTGGCCCTCCGACCGACCGAGTCTCTGGCCCTCCGACCGACCGAGTCACTGGCCCTCCGACCGACCGAGTCACTGACCCTCCGACCGACCGAGTCACTGACCCTCCGACCGACAGTCACTGACCGTTCGACCAAGTGACTGACCCTCCGACCGACCGAGTCACTGACCCTCCGACCGAGCGAGTCACTGATCCTCCGACCGAACGAGTCACTGACCGAACGACCGACTCATTGACCCTCCGACCGAGCGAGTCACTGACCCTCCGACCGAGCGAGTCACTGACCCTCCGACCGACCGAGTCACTGATCCTCCGACCGAGTCACTGATCCTCCGACCGACCGAGTCACTGACCCTTCGACCGAGTCACTGACCCTCCGACTGAGTCACTGACCCTCCGACCGACCGAGTCACTGACCCTCCGACCGACCGAGTCA
This sequence comes from Pristiophorus japonicus, assembly GCF_044704955.1. NCBI lineage: Eukaryota > Metazoa > Chordata > Chondrichthyes > Pristiophoridae > Pristiophorus > Pristiophorus japonicus. The sequence goes on from NW_027251305.1 coordinate 15,264, forward strand.
CTGACCCTCTGACCGACCGAGTCACTGACCCTCCGACCGAGTCACTGACCCGCCGACCGACCGAGTCACTGACCCTCCATCCGAGTCACTGACCCCCCGACCGACCGAGTCACTGGCCCTCCGACCGACCGAGTCACTGACCCTCCGACCGACCGAGTCACTGACCCTCCGACCGAGTCACTGACCCTCCGACCGACCGAGTCACTGACCCTCCGACCGACCGAGTCACTGACCCTCCGACCGAGTCACTGACCCTCCGACCGACCGAGTCACTGGCCCTCCGACCGACCGAGTCACTGGCCCTCCGACCGACCAAGTCACTGACCGAACGACCGAGTCACTGACCCTCCGATCGACCGAGTCATTGACCCTCCAACCGATCGAGTCACAGATCCTCCGACCGAGTCACTGATCCTCCGACCGACCGAGTCATTGACCCTCCGACTGAATCACTGATCCTCCGACCGACCGAGTCATTGACCCTCCGACTGAATCACTGACCCTCCGACCGACCGAGTCACTGATCCTCCGTCCGATTCACTGACCCTCGGACCGACCGAGTCACTGACCATCCGACCGACCGAGTCACTGATCCTCCGACCGACCGAGTCACTGACCGAACGACCGAGTCACTGATCCTCCGACCGACGGAGTCACTGACCCTTCGACCGAGTCACTGACCCTCCGACCGAGTCACAGATCCTCCGACCGAGTCACTGATCCTCCGACCGACCGAGTCATTGACACTCCGATCGACCGAGTCACTGATCCTCCGACCGAGTCACTGACCCTCCGACTGAGTCACTGACCCTCCGACCGACCGAGTCACTGACCCTCCGACCGAGTCACTGACCCTCCGACCGAGTCACTGACCCTCCGACCAACCAAGTCACTGACCCTCCGACCGACCGAGTCACTGACCCTCCGACCGAGTCACTGACCCTCCGACCGAGTCACTGACCCTCCGACCAACCAAGTCACTGACCCTCCGACCGACCGAGTCACTGACCCTCCGACCGAGTCACTGACTCTCCGACCGAGTCACTGACCCTCCGACCAAGTCACTGATCCTCCGACAGATTGAGTCACTGACCCTCCGACCGACCGAGTCACTGACCCTCCGACCGACCGAGTCACTGACCCTCCGACCGACCGAGTCACTGACCCTCCGACCGACCGAGTCACTGATCCTCCTTCCGACCGAGTCACTGAGCCTCCTTCCGACCGAGTCACTGAGCCTCCGAACGACCGAGTCACTGGCCCTCCGACCGACCGAGTCACTGGCCCTCCGACCGACCGAGTCACTGACCCTCCGGCCGACCGAGTCACTGGCCCTCCGACCGACCGAGTCACTGGCCCTCCGACCGACCGAGTCACTGGCCCTCCGACCGACCGAGTCACTGGCCTTCCGACCGACCGAGTCACTGACCCTCCGACCGACCGAGTCACTGACCCTCCGACCGACAGACACTGACCGTTCGACCAAGTGACTGACCCTCCGACCGACCGAGTCACTGACCCTCCGACCGAGCAAGTCACTGACCCTCCGACCGAGCGAGTCACTGACCCTCCGACCGACCGAGTCACTGACCCTCCGACCGACCGAGTCACTGACCCTCCGACCGACCGAGTCACTGATCCTCCGACCAAGTCACTGATCCTCCGACCGACCGAGTCACTGACCCTTCGACCGAGTCACTGACCCTCCGACTGAGTCACTGACCCTCCGACCGACCGAGTCACTGACCCTCCGACCGACCGAGTCACTGACCCTCTGACCGACCGAGTCACTGACCCCCCGACCGACCGAGTCACTGGCCCTCCGACCGACCGAGTCACTGACCCTCCGACCGACCGAGTCACTGACCCTCCGACCGACCGAGTCACTGACCCTCCGACCGAGTCACTGACCCTCCGACCGACCGAGTCACTGGCCCTCCGACCGACCGAGTCACTGGCCCTCCGACCGACCAAGTCACTGACCGACCGACCAAGTCACTGACCGAACGACCGAGTCACTGACCCTCCGATCGACCGAGTCATTGACCCTCCAACCGATCGAGTCACAGATCCTCCGACCGAGTCACTGATCCTCCGACCGACCGAGTCATTGACCCTCCGACTGAATCACTGATCCTCCGACCGAGTCATTGACCCTCCGACTGAATCACTGACCCTCCGACCGACCGAGTCACTGACCCTCGGACCGACCGAGTCACTGACCATCCGACCGACCGAGTCACTGATCCTCCGACCGACCGAGTCACTGACCGAACGACCGACTCATTGACCCTCCGATCGACCGAGTCACTGACCGTCCGACCGACCGAGTCACAGATCCTCCGACCGACCGAGTCACTGACCCTTCGACCGAGTCACTGACCCTCCGACTGAGTCACTGACCCTCCGACCGAGTCACTGACCCTCCGACCGAGTCACTGACCCTCCGACCGAGTCACTGACCCTCCGACCAACCAAGTCACTGACCCTCCGACCGACCGAGTCACTGACCCTCCGACCGAGTCACTGACCCTCCGACCGAGTCACTGACCCTCCGACCAAGTCACTGATCCTCCGACAGATCGAGTCACTGACCCTCCGACCGACCGAGTCACTGACCCTCCGACCGACCGAGTCACTGACCCTCCGACCGACCGAGTCACTGACCCTCCTTCCGACCGAGTCACTGATCCTCCTTCCGACCGAGTCACTGAGCCTCCTTCCGACCGAGTCACTGAGCCTCCGACCGACCGAGTCACTGGCCCTCCGACCGTCCGAGTCACTGACCCTCGGACCGACCGAGTCACTGACCCTCCGACCGATCTAGTCACTGACCCTCCGACCGACCGAGTCACTGACCATCCGACGGACCGAGTGACTGAGCCTCCGACCGAGTCACTGACCCTCCGACCGACTGAGTCACTGACCCTCCGACCGACTGAGTCACTGACTGTTCGACCAAGTGACTGACCCTCCAACCGACCGAGTCACTGACCCTCCGACCGACCGAGTCACTGACCCTCCGACCGACCGAGTCACTGACCCTCCGACCGACCGAGTCACTGATCCTCCGACCGACCGAGTCACTGACCCTCCGACCGACCGAGTCACTGACCCTCCGACCGACCGAGTCACTGACCCTCCGACCGACCGAGTCACTGGCCCTCCGACCGACTGAGTCACTGACCGAACGACCGAGTCATTGACCCTCTGATCGACCGAGTCACTGACCCTCCGACCGACCGAGTCACAGATCCTCCGACCGAGTCACTGATCCTCCGACTGACCGAGTCACTGACCCTCCGACCGACCGAGTCACTGACCCTCCGACCGACCGAGTCACTGACCCTCCGACCGACCGAGTCACTGGCCCTCCGACCGACCGAGTCACTGGCCCTCCGACCGAGTCACTTACCCTCCGACCGACCGAGTCACTGGCCCTCCGACCGACCGAGTCACTGGCCCTCCGACCGACCGAGTCACTGGCCCTCCGACCGACCGAGTCACTGGCCCTCCGACCGACCGAGTCACTGGCCCTCCGACCGACCGAGTCACTGACCGAACGACCGAGTCACTGACCCTCCGATCGACCAAGTCATTGACCCTCCGACCGATCGAGTCACAGATCCTCCGACCGAGTCACTGATCCTCCGACCGACCGAGTCACTGACCCTTCGACCGAGTCACTGACCCTCCGACTGAGTCACTGACCCTCCGACCGAGTCACTGACCCTCCGACCGAGTCACTGACCCTCCGACCGAGTCACTGACCCTCCGACCAACCAAGTCACTGACCCTCCGACCGACCGAGTCACTGACCCTCCGACCGAGTCACTGACCCTCCGACCGAGTCACTGACCCTCCGACCAAGTCACTGATCCTCCGACAGATCGAGTCACTGACCCTCCGACCGACCGAGTCACTGACCCTCCGACCGACCGAGTCACTGACCCTCCGACCGACCGAGTCACTGACCCTCCTTCCGACCGAGTCACTGATCCTCCTTCCGACCGAGTCACTGAGCCTCCTTCCGACCGAGTCACTGAGCCTCCGACCGACCGAGTCACTGGCCCTCCGACCGTCCGAGTCACTGACCCTCGGACAGATCGAGTCACTGATCCTCCGACCGACCGAGTCACTGACCGAACGACCGACTCATTGACCCTCCGATCGACCGAGTCACTGACCGTCCGACCGACCGAGTCACAGATCCTCCGACCGAGTCACTGATCCTCCGACCGACCGAGTCACTGACCCTTCGACCGAGTCACTGACCCTCCGACTGAGTCACTGACCCTCCGACCGAGTCACTGACCCTCCGACCGAGTCACTGACCCTCCGACCGAGTCACTGACCCTCCGACCAACCAAGTCACTGACCCTCCGACCGACCGAGTCACTGACCCTCCGACCGAGTCACTGACCCTCCGACCGAGTCACTGACCCTCCGACCAAGTCACTGATCCTCCGACAGATCGAGTCACTGACCCTCCGACCGACCGAGTCACTGACCCTCCGACCGACCGAGTCACTGACCCTCCGACCGACCGAGTCACTGACCCTCCTTCCGACCGAGTCACTGATCCTCCTTCCGACCGAGTCACTGAGCCTCCTTCCGACCGAGTCACTGAGCCTCCGACCGACCGAGTCACTGGCCCTCCGACCGTCCGAGTCACTGACCCTCGGACCGACCGAGTCACTGACCCTCCGACCGATCTAGTCACTGACCCTCCGACCGACCGAGTCACTGACCATCCGACGGACCGAGTGACTGAGCCTCCGACCGAGTCACTGACCCTCCGACCGACTGAGTCACTGACCCTCCGACCGACTGAGTCACTGACTGTTCGACCAAGTGACTGACCCTCCAACCGACCGAGTCACTGACCCTCCGACCGACCGAGTCACTGACCCTCCGACCGACCGAGTCACTGACCCTCCGACCGACCGAGTCACTGATCCTCCGACCGACCGAGTCACTGACCCTCCGACCGACCGAGTCACTGACCCTCCGACCGACCGAGTCACTGACCCTCCGACCGACCGAGTCACTGGCCCTCCGACCGACTGAGTCACTGACCGAACGACCGAGTCATTGACCCTCTGATCGACCGAGTCACTGACCCTCCGACCGACCGAGTCACAGATCCTCCGACCGAGTCACTGATCCTCCGACTGACCGAGTCACTGACCCTCCGACCGACCGAGTCACTGACCCTCCGACCGACCGAGTCACTGACCCTCCGACCGACCGAGTCACTGGCCCTCCGACCGACCGAGTCACTGGCCCTCCGACCGAGTCACTTACCCTCCGACCGACCGAGTCACTGGCCCTCCGACCGACCGAGTCACTGGCCCTCCGACCGACCGAGTCACTGGCCCTCCGACCGACCGAGTCACTGGCCCTCCGACCGACCGAGTCACTGGCCCTCCGACCGACCGAGTCACTGACCGAACGACCGAGTCACTGACCCTCCGATCGACCAAGTCATTGACCCTCCGACCGATCGAGTCACAGATCCTCCGACCGAGTCACTGATCCTCCGACCGACCGAGTCACTGACCCTTCGACCGAGTCACTGACCCTCCGACTGAGTCACTGACCCTCCGACCGAGTCACTGACCCTCCGACCGAGTCACTGACCCTCCGACCGAGTCACTGACCCTCCGACCAACCAAGTCACTGACCCTCCGACCGACCGAGTCACTGACCCTCCGACCGAGTCACTGACCCTCCGACCGAGTCACTGACCCTCCGACCAAGTCACTGATCCTCCGACAGATCGAGTCACTGACCCTCCGACCGACCGAGTCACTGACCCTCCGACCGACCGAGTCACTGACCCTCCGACCGACCGAGTCACTGACCCTCCTTCCGACCGAGTCACTGATCCTCCTTCCGACCGAGTCACTGAGCCTCCTTCCGACCGAGTCACTGAGCCTCCGACCGACCGAGTCACTGGCCCTCCGACCGTCCGAGTCACTGACCCTCGGACCGACCGAGTCACTGACCCTCCGACTGATCTAGTCACTGACCCTCCGACCGACCGAGTCACTGACCATCCGATGGACCGAGTGACTGAGCCTCCGACCGAGTCACTGACCCTCCGACCGACTGAGTCACTGACCCTCCGACCGACTGAGTCACTGACTGTTCGACCAAGTGACTGACCCTCCAACCGACCGAGTCACTGACCCTCCGACCGACCGAGTCACTGACCCTCCGACCGACCGAGTCACTGACCCTCCTACTGACCGAGTCACTGATCCTCCGACCGACCGAGTCACTGACCCTCCGACCGACCGAGTCACTGACCCTCCGACCGACCGAGTCACTGACCCTCCGACCGACCGAGTCACTGGCCCTCCGACCGACTGAGTCACTGACCGAACGACCGAGTCATTGACCCTCTGATCGACCGAGTCACTGACCCTCCGACCGACCGAGTCACAGATCCTCCGACCGAGTCACTGATCCTCCGACTGACCGAGTCACTGACCCTCCGACCGACCGAGTCACTGACCCTCCGACCGACCGAGTCACTGACCCTCCGACCGACCGAGTCACTGGCCCTCCGACCGACCGAGTCACTGGCCCTCCGACCGAGTCACTTACCCTCCGACCGACCGAGTCACTGGCCCTCCGACCGACCGAGTCACTGGCCCTCCGACCGACCGAGTCACTGGCCCTCCGACCGACCGAGTCACTGGCCCTCCGACCGACCGAGTCACTGACCGAACGACCGAGTCACTGACCCTCCGATCGACCAAGTCATTGACCCTCCGACCGATCGAGTCACAGATCCTCCGAACGAGTCACTGATCCTCCGACCGACCGAGTCATTGACCCTCCGACTGAATCGCTGACCCTCCGACCGACCGAGTCACTGACCCGTCGACCGAATCACTGACCCTGAGACCGAATCACTGACCCTCCGACCGACCGAGTCGCAGATCCTCCGACTGAATCACTGACCCTCCGACCGACCGAGTCACTGACCCTCCGACCGACCGAGTCACTGACCCTCCGACCGAGTCACTGACCCTCCGACCGACCGAGTCACTGACCCTCCATCCGAGTCACTGACCCCCCGACCGACCGAGTCACTGGCCCTCCGACCGACCGAGTCACTGACCCTCCGACCGACCGAGTCACTGACCCTCCGACCGAGTCACTGACCCTCCGACCGACCGAGTCACTGGCCCTCCGACCGACCGAGTCACTGGCCCTCCGACCGACCAAGTCACTGACCGAACGACCGAGTCACTGACCCTCCGATCGACCGAGTCATTGACCCTCCAACCGATCGAGTCACAGATCCTCCGACCGAGTCACTGATCCTCCGACCGACCGAGTCATTGACCCTCCGACTGAATCACTGATCCTCCGACCGACCGAGTCATTGACCCTCCGACTGAATCACTGACCCTCCGACCGACCGAGTCACTGACCCTCCGTCCGAGTCACTGACCCTCGGTCCGACCGAGTCACTGACCATCCGACCGACCGGATCACTGATCCTCCGACCGACCGAGTGACTGAGCCTCCGACCCAGTCACTGACCCACCGACCGACTGAGTCACTGACCCTCCGACCGACAGTCACTGACCCTCCGACCGACAGTCACTGACCGTTCGACCAAGTGACTGACCCTCCGACCGAGCGAGTCACTGACCCTCCGACCGACCGAGTCACTGACCCTCCGACCGACCGAGTCACTGACCCTCCGACCGACCGAGTCACTGACCGAACGACCGACTCAATGACCCTCCGATCGACCGAGTCACTGACCCTCCGACCGACCGAGTCACTGAGCGAACGACCGACTCATTGACCCTCCGATCGACCGAGTCACTGACCGTCCGACCGACCGAGTCACAGATCCTCCGACCGAGTCACTGATCCTCCGACCGACCGAGTCATTGACGCTCCGATCGACCGAGTCACTGACCCTCCGACCGAGTCACTGAACCTCCGAATGAGTCACTGACCCTCCGACCGACCGAGTCACTGACCCTCCGACCGAGTCACTGACCCTCCGACCGAGTCACTGACCCTCCGACCAACCAAGTCACTGACCCTCCGACCGACCGAGTCACTGACCCTCCGACCGAGTCACTGACCCTCCGACCAACCAAGTCACTGACCCTCCGACCGACCGAGTCACTGACCCTCCGACCGAGTCACTGACCCTCCGACCAACCAAGTCACTGACCCTCCGACCGACCGAGTCACTGGCCCTCCGACCGACCGAGTCACTGGCCTTCCGACCGACCGAGTCACTGACCCTCCGACCGACCGAGTCACTGACCCTCCGACCGACAGACACTAACCGTTCGACCAAGTGACTGACCCTCCGACCGACCGAGTCACTGACCCTCCGACCGAGCAAGTCACTGACCCTCCGACCGAGCGAGTCACTGACCCTCCGACCGACCGAGTCACTGACCCTCCGACCGACCGAGTCACTGACCCTCCGACCGACCGAGTCACTGATCCTCCGACCAAGTCACTGATCCTCCGACCGACCGAGTCACTGACCCTTCGACCGAGTCACTGACCCTCCGACTGAGTCACTGACCCTCCGACCGACCGAGTCACTGACCCTCCGACCGACCGAGTCACTGACCCTCTGACCGACCGAGTCACTGACCCCCCGACCGACCGAGTCACTGGCCCTCCGACCGACCGAGTCACTGACCCTCCGACCGACCGAGTCACTGACCCTCCGACCGACCGAGTCACTGACCCTCCGACCGAGTCACTGACCCTCCGACCGACCGAGTCACTGGCCCTCCGACCGACCGAGTCACTGGCCCTCCGACCGACCAAGTCACTGACCGACCGACCAAGTCACTGACCGAACGACCGAGTCACTGACCCTCCGATCGACCGAGTCATTGACCCTCCAACCGATCGAGTCACAGATCCTCCGACCGAGTCACTGATCCTCCGACCGACCGAGTCATTGACCCTCCGACTGAATCACTGATCCTCCGACCGAGTCATTGACCCTCCGACTGAATCACTGACCCTCCGACCGACCGAATCACTGACCCTCGGACCGACCGAGTCACTGACCATCCGACCGACCGAGTCACTGATCCTCCGACCGACCGAGTCACTGACCGAACGACCGACTCATTGACCCTCCGATCGACCGAGTCACTGACCGTCCGACCGACCGAGTCACAGATCCTCCGACCGAGTCACTGATCCTCCGACCGACCGAGTCACTGACCCTTCGACCGAGTCACTGACCCTCCGACTGAGTCACTGACCCTCCGACCGAGTCACTGACCCTCCGACCGAGTCACTGACCCTCCGACCAACCAAGTCACTGACCCTCCGACCGACCGAGTCACTGACCCTCCGACCGAGTCACTGACCCTCCGACCGAGTCACTGACCCTCCGACCAACCAAGTCACTGACCCTCCGACCGACCGAGTCACTGACCCTCCGACCGAGTCACTGACCCTCCGACCGAGTCACTGACCCTCCGACCAAGTCACTGATCCTCCGACAGATCGAGTCACTGACCCTCCGACCGACCGAGTCACTGACCCTCCGACCGACCGAGTCACTGACCCTCCGACCGACCGAGTCACTGACCCTCCTTCCGACCGAGTCACTGATCCTCCTTCCGACCGAGTCACTGAGCCTCCTTCCGACCGAGTCACTGAGCCTCCGACCGACCGAGTCACTGGCCCTCCGACCGTCCGAGTCACTGACCCTCGGACCGACCGAGTCACTGACCCTCCGACCGATCTAGTCACTGACCCTCCGACCGACCGAGTCACTGACCATCCGACGGACCGAGTGACTGAGCCTCCGACCGAGTCACTGACCCTCCGACCGACTGAGTCACTGACCCTCCGACCGACTGAGTCACTGACTGTTCGACCAAGTGACTGACCCTCCAACCGACCGAGTCACTGACCCTCCGACCGACCGAGTCACTGACCCTCCGACCGACCGAGTCACTGATCCTCCGACCGACCGAGTCACTGACCCTCCGACCGACCGAGTCACTGACCCTCCGACCGACCGAGTCACTGACCCTCCGACCGACCGAGTCACTGGCCCTCCGACCGACTGAGTCACTGACCGAACGACCGAGTCATTGACCCTCTGATCGACCGAGTCACTGACCCTCCGACCGACCGAGTCACAGATCCTCCGACCGAGTCACTGATCCTCCGACTGACCGAGTCACTGACCCTCCGACCGACCGAGTCACTGACCCTCCGACCGACCGAGTCACTGACCCTCCGACCGACCGAGTCACTGGCCCTCCGACCGACCGAGTCACTGGCCCTCCGACCGAGTCACTTACCCTCCGACCGACCGAGTCACTGGCCCTCCGACCGACCGAGTCACTGGCCCTCCGACCGACCGAGTCACTGGCCCTCCGACCGACCGAGTCACTGGCCCTCCGACCGACCGAGTCACTGGCCCTCCGACCGACCGAGTCACTGACCGAACGACCGAGTCACTGACCCTCCGATCGACCAAGTCATTGACCCTCCGACCGATCGAGTCACAGATCCTCCGAACGAGTCACTGATCCTCCGACCGACCGAGTCATTGACCCTCCGACTGAATCGTTGACCCTCCGACCGACCGAGTCACTGACCCGCCGACCGAATCACTGACCCTGGGACCGAATCACTGACCCTCCGACCGACCGAGTCACTGGCACTCCGACCGACCGAGTCACTGACCATCCGATGGACCGAGTGACTGACCCTCCGACCGATCGAGTCGCAGATCCTCCGACTGAATCACTGACCCTCCGACCGACCGAGTCACTGACCCTCCGACCGACCGAGTCACTGACCCTCCGACCGAGTCACTGACCCTCCGACCGACCGAGTCACTGACCCTCCATCCGAGTCACTGACCCCCCGACCGACCGAGTCACTGGCCCTCCGACCGACCGAGTCACTGACCCTCCGACCGACCGAGTCACTGACCCTCCGACCGAGTCACTGACCCTCCGACCGACCGAGTCACTGGCCCTCCGACCGACCGAGTCACTGGCCCTCCGACCGACCAAGTCACTGACCGAACGACCGAGTCACTGACCCTCCGATCGACCGAGTCATTGACCCTCCAACCGATCGAGTCACAGATCCTCCGACCGAGTCACTGATCCTCCGACCGACCGAGTCATTGACCCTCCGACTGAATCACTGATCCTCCGACCGACCGAGTCATTGACCCTCCGACTGAATCACTGACCCTCCGACCGACCGAGTCACTGACCCTCTGTCCGAGTCACTGACCCTCGGTCCGACCGAGTCACTGACCATCCGACCGACCGGATCACTGATCCTCCGACCGACCGAGTGACTGAGCCTCCGACCCAGTCACTGACCCACCGACCGACTGAGTCACTGACCCTCCGACCGACAGTCACTGACCCTCCGACCGACAGTCACTGACCGTTCGACCAAGTGACTGACCCTCCGACCGAGCGAGTCACTGACCCTCCGACCGGCCGAGTCACTGACCCTCCGACCGACCGAGTCACTGACCCTCCGACCGACCGAGTCACTGACCGAACGACCGACTCAATGACCCTCCGATCGACCGAGTCACTGACCCTCCGACCGACCGAGTCACTGAGCGAACGACCGACTCATTGACCCTCCGATCGACCGAGTCACTGACCGTCCGACCGACCGAGTCACAGATCCTCCGACGGAGTCACTGATCCTCCGACCGACCGAGTCATTGACGCTCCGATCGACCGAGTCACTGACCCTCCGACCGAGTCACTGAACCTCCGAATGAGTCACTGACCCTCCGACCGACCGAGTCACTGACCCTCCGACCGAGTCACTGACCCTCCGACCGAGTCACTGACCCTCCGACCAACCAAGTCACTGACCCTCCGACCGACCGAGTCACTGACCCTCCGACCGAGTCACTGACCCTCCGACCAACCAAGTCACTGACCCTCCGACCGACCGAGTCACTGACCCTCCGACCGAGTCACTGACCCTCCGACCAACCAAGTCACTGACCCTCCGACCGACCGAGTCACTGACTCTCCGACCGACCGAGTCACTGACCCTCCGACCGAACGAGTCACTGACCCTCCGACCGACCGAGTCACTGACCCTCCGACCGACCGAGTCACTGACCCTCCGACCGACCGAGTCACTGATCCTCTTTCCGACCGAGTCACTGAGCCTCCTTCCGACCGAGTCACTGAGCCTCCGACCGACCGAGTCACTGGCCCTCCGACCGACCGAGTCACTGGCCCTCCGACCAACCGAGTCACTGACCGAACGACCGAGTCACTGACCCTCCGACCGAGTCACTGACCCTCCAATCGACCGAGTCATTGACCCTCCGACCGATCGAGTCACAGATCCTCCGACCGAGCCTCTGACACTCCGACCGAGTCTCTGACCCTCCGACCGAACGAGTCACTGACCCTCCTACCGATCTAGTCACTGACCCTCCGACCGACCGAGTCACTGGCCCTCCGACCGACCGAGTCACTGACCCTCCGACCGACTGAGTCACTGACCGTTCGACTAAGTGACTGACCCTCCGACCGACCGAGTCACTGACCCTCCGACCGACCGAGTCACTGACCGTTCGACCAAGTGACTGACCCTCCGACCGACCGAGTCACTGACCCTCCGACCGACCGAGTCACTGACCCTCCGACCGACCGAGTCACTGACCCTCCGACCGACTAATCACTGACCCTCCAACGGAGTCACTGACCCTCCGACCGAGTCACTGACCCTCCGACCGACCGAGTCACTGACCCTCCGACCGACCGAGTCACTGACCCTCCGACCGATCGAGTCACTGACCGACCGACCGAGTCACTGTCCTTCCGACCGACGGAGTCACTGACCCTCCGACGGAGTCACTGACCCTCCGACGGAGTCACTGACCCTCCGAACGACCGAGTCACTGACCCTCCGACCGACCGAGTCACTGACCCTCCGACCGACCGAGTCACTGATCCTCCGACCGACCGAGTCACTGATCCTCCGACCGACCGCGTCACTGATCCTCCGACCGACCGAGTCACTGATCCTCCGACCGACCGAGTCACTGACCCTCCGACCAACCGAGTCACTGGCCCTCCGACCGACCGAGTCACTGACCCTCCGTCCGAGTCACTGGCCCTCCGACCGAGTCACTGATCCTCCGACCGACCTAGTTACTGACCCTCCGACCAACCGAGTCACTGGCCCTCCGACCGACCGAGTCACTGACCCTCCGTCCGAGTCACTGGCCCTCCGACCGAGTCACTGATCCTCCGACCGACCTAGTTACTGACCCTCCGACCGACCTAGTTACTGACCCTCCGACCAACCGAGTCACTGACCCTCCGACCGACCGAGTCACTGACCCTCCGACCGACCGAGTCACTGACCCTCCGACCGACCGAGTCACTGATCCTCCGACCGAGTCACTGATCCTCCGACCGACCGAGTCACTGACCCTCCGACCGAGTCATTGACCCTCCGACCGACCGAGTCACTGACCCTCCGACCGACCGAGTCACTGACCCTCCGACCGACCGAGTCACTGGCCGACCGACCGAGTCACTGATCCTCCGACCGACCGAGTCACTGACCCTCCGACCGAGTCACTGACCCTCCGACCGACCGAGTCACTGACCCTCCGACCGACCGAGTCACTGATCCTCCGACCGACCGAGTCACTGACCCTCCGACCGACCGAGTCACTGACCCTCCGACCGACCGAGTCACTGACCCTCCGACCGACCGAGTCACTGGCCCTCCGACCGACCGAGTCACTGTCCCTCCGACCGACCGAGTCACTGGCCCTCCGACCGACCGAGTCACTGGCCCTCCGACCGACCGAGTCACTGGCCCTCCGACCGACCGAGTCACTGGCCCTCCGACCGACCGAGTCACTGACCGAACGACCGAGTCACTGACCCTCCGACCGAGTCACTGACACTCCGATCGACCGAGTCATTGACCCTCCGACCGATCGAGTTACAGATCCTCCGACCGAGTCACTGATCCTCCGACCGACCGAGTCACTGACCATCCGACGGACTGAGTGACTGACTCTCCGACCGATCGAGTCACAGATCCTCCGACTGAATCACTGACCCTCCGACTGACCGAGTCACTGACCCTCCGACCGACCGAGTCACTGACCCTCCGACCGACCGAGTCACTGGCCCTCCGACCGACCGAGTCACTGGCCCTCCGACCGACCGAGTCACTGACCCTCCGACCGACCGAGTCACTGACCCTCCGACCGTGTCACTGGCACTCCGACCGACCGAGTCACTGACCCTCCGACCGACCGAGTCACAGATCCTCCGACCGAGTCACTGATCCTCCGACCGACCGAGTCACTGACCCTCCGACCGAGTCACTGACCCTCCGACCGACCGAGTCACTGGCCCTCCGACCGACCGAGTCACTGACCCTCCGACCGACCGAGTCACTGACCCTCCGACCGATCGAGTCACAGATCCTCCGACCGACTCACTGACCCTCCGACCGACCGAGTCACTGACCCTCCGACCGACCGAGTCACTGACCCTCCCACCGACCAAGTCACTGACCCTCCGACCGACCGAGTCACTGACCCTCCGTCCGAGTCACTGACCCTCCGACCGACCGAGTCACTGGCCCTCCGACCGACCGAGTCACTGGCCCTCCGACCGACCGAGTCACTGGCACTCCGACCGACCGAGTCACTGACCGAACGACCGAGTCACTGACCCTCCGACCGAGTCACTGACCCTCCGATCGACCGAGTCATTGACCCTCCGACCGATCGAGTCACAGATCCTCCGACCGAGCCTCTGACACTCCGACCGAGTTTCTGACCCTCCGACCGACCGAGTCACTGACCCTCCGACCGACCGAGTCATTGACCCTCCGATCGACCGAGTCACTGACCCTCCGACCGAATCACTGGCCCTCCGACCGACCGAGTCACTGACCCTCCGACCGACCGAGTCACTGACCGACCGACCGAGTCACTGACCCTCCGACCGACCGAGTCACTGACCCTCCGACCGACCGAGTCATTGACCCTCGGACAAAGTCACTGACTCTGTGACGAACCGACTCACTGACCCTCCGACCAACCGAGTCACTGACCAACAGACCGAGTCACTGACCCTCCGACCGACCGAGTCACTGACCCTCCGACCGACTAATCACTGACCCTCCAACGGAGTCACTGACCCTCCGACCAAGTCACTGACCCTCCGACCGACCGAGTCACTGACCCTCCGACCGACCGAGTCACTGACCGACCGACCGAGTCACTGACCTTCCGACCGACTGAGTCACTGACCCTCCGACGGAGTCACTGACCCTCCGAAGGAGTCACTGACCCTCCGACGGAGTCACTGACCCTCCGAACGACCGAGTCACTGACCCTCCGACCGACTGAGTCACTGACCCTCCGACCGACCGAGTCACTGATCCTCCGACCGACCGCGTCACTGATCCTGCGACCGACTGAGTGACTGACCCTCCGACCGAGTCACTGACCCTCCGACCGAGTCACTGATCCTCCGACCGACCTAGTTACTGACCCTCCGACCAACCGAGTCACTGACCCTCCGACCGACCGAGTCACTGCCCCTCCGACCGAGTCACTGATCCTGCGACCGACTGAGTGACTGACCCTCCGACCGAGTCACTGACCCTCCGACCGAGTCACTGATCCTCCGACCGACCGAGTCACTGACCCTCCGACCGAGTCACTGACCCTCCGACCGACCGAGTCACTGACCCTCCGACCAACCGAGTCACTGGCCCTCCGACCGACCGAGTCACTGACCGAACGACCGAGTCACTGACCCTCCGATCGACCGAGTCATTGACCCTCCGACCGATCGAGTCACAGATCCTCCGACCGAGTCACTGATCCTCCGACCGACCGAGTCATTGACCCTCCGACTGAATCACTGACCCTTGTGGAAAGTATTTTTATCTAAGCTTATATCATACGGTATTTGTGTGCCTTTTGATTAAAATGGAGTCCTGGCCCTTCCAGAACTTTCTGCATTTTAGCAGTCAGCTTGCATAAACAGCTAAACCTGCTGTTAGATGGCTGATGGCCATCAGACAGCTAGGAGACAAGTCATGCTGAGACAAGTAACCCCCCATGGTGCTCTCCTATTGTCTACACTACAGGAGTTCCATGTCACCCCACCCTTATCTTCTAGCCATTATCTCTTTCCGAGACCTCATCCATTTGATGCAAACAGATAAACTGAGCAGGAAATTGAAACAATCCTGACACAATACAAGACAGGTGATAGCCCATTACCTATGACTCATGGAGTAATGGCCGTTTGGCTTTCTGATAACCCTGACAAAAGGAATTATCGGGATACCATGTCAGGACCAGGATATAGTAATTAACTCTTTATCTGTATTCACTGACTGTGAGACAGAGCAATACACAGGGAGAGGCCAGAACATTGGTTTTACTGTATAAATATCTTGTTAAACTGAACCATTTCGGAGGTGTTCATTTAGCCCTTGACTGAGTGAAACCTACCCCTTGCGAGCAAGTAAATTAAAAAGGAAACTTCTACCGGAGCTGTAAGTGTCGGAGTCATTCTTTTCGGAGGTCGAGATTTCGACACCCTCCGACCGACCTAGTCACTGACCCTCCGTCCGAGTCACTGACCCTCGGACCGACCGAGTCATTGACCCTCCGACCGATCTAGTCACTGACCCTCCGACCGACCGAGTCACTGGCCCTCCGACCGACCGAGTCACTGACCCTCCGTCCGAGTCACTGACCCTCGGACCGACCGAGTCACTGACCCTCCGACCGATCTAGTCACTGACCCTCCGACCGACCTAGTCACTGACCCTCCGTCCGAGTCACTGACCCTCGGACCGACCGAGTCACTGACCCTCCGACCGACCGAGTCACTGACCCTCCGACCGACCGAGTCACTGACCCTCCGACCGAACGAGTCACTGACCCTCCGACCGACCGAGTCACTGACCCTCCGACCGACCGAGTCACTGATCCTCCTTCCGACTGAGTCACTGAGCCTCCTTCCGACCGTGTCACTGATCCTCCTTCCGACTGAGTCACTGACCCTCCGACCGACCGAGTCACTGACCCTCCGACCGAACGAGTCACTGACCCTCCGACCGACCGAGTCACTGACCCTCCGACCGACCGAGTCACTGATCCTCCTTCCGACTGAGTCACTGACCCTCCGACCGACCGAGTCACTGACCCTCCGACCGACCGTGTCACTGATCCTCCTTCCGACTGAGTCACTGATCCTCCTTCCGACTGAGTCACTGAGCCTCCGACCGACCGAGTCACTGGCCCTCCGACCGACCGAGTCACTGGCCCTCCGACCGACCGAGTCACTGGCCCTCCGACCGACCGAGTCACTGACCGAACGACCGAGTCACTGGCCCTCCGATCGACCGAGTCATTGACCCTCCGACCGATCGAGTCACAGATCCTCCGACCGAGCCTCTGACACTCCGACCGAGTCTCTGACCCTCCGACCGAGTCACTGACCCTCCGACCGAGTCACTGACCCTCCGACCGACTGAGTCACTGACCCTCCGACCGACCGAGTCACTGACCCTCCGACCGAGTCACTGACCCTCCGACCGAGTCACTGACCCTCCGACAGATCGAGTCACTGACCCTCCGACCGATCGAGTCACAGATCCTCCGACTGAATCACTGACCCTCCGACTGACAGAGTCACTGACCCTCCGACCGATCGAGTCACAGATCCTCCGACTGAATCACTGACCCTCCGACCGACAGAGTCACTGACCCTCCGACCGACCGAGTCACTGACCCTCCGACCGACCGAGTCACTGACCCTCCGACCGACCGAGTCACTGACCGAACGACCGAGTCACTGACCCTCCGACCGACCGAGTCATTGACCCTCCGACCGATCGAGTCACAGATCCTCCGACCGAGTCACTGATCCTCCGACCGACCGAGTCATTGACCCTCTGACTGAATCACTGACCCTTGTGGAAAGTATTTTTATCTAAGCTGATATCATACGGTATTTGTGTGCCTTTTGATTAAAATGGAGTCCTGGCCCTTCCAGAACTTTCTGCATTTTAGCAGTCAGCTTGCATAAACAGCTAAACCTGCTGTTAGATGGCTGATGGCCATCAGACAGCTAGGAGACAAGTCATGCTGAGACAAGTAACCCCCCATGGTGCTCTACTATTGTCTACACTACAGGAGTTCCATGTCACCCCACCCTTATCTTCTAGCCATTATCTCTTTCCGAGACCTCATCCATTTGATGCAAACAGATAAACTGAGCAGGAAATTGAAACAATCCTGACACAATACAAGACAGGTGATAGCCCATTACCTATGACTCATGGAGTAATGGCCGTTTGGCTTTCTGATAACCCTGACAAAAGGAATTATCGGGATACCATGTCAGGACCAGGATATAGTAATTAACTCTTTATCTGTATTCACTGACTGTGAGACAGAGCAATACACAGGGAGAGGCCAGAACATTGGTTTTACTGTATAAATATCTTGTTAAACTGAACCATTTCGGAGGTGTTCATTTAGCCCTTGACTGAGTGAAACCTACCCCTTGCGAGCAAGTAAATTAAAAAGGAAACTTCTACCGGAGCTGTAAGTGTCGGAGTCATTCTTTTCGGAGGTCGAGATTTCGACACCCTCCGACCGACCTAGTCACTGACCCTCCGTCCGAGTCACTGACCCTCGGACCGATCGAGTCACTGACCCTCCGACCGATCTAGTCACTGACCCTCCGACCGACCGAGTCACTGGCCCTCCGACCGACCGAGTCACTGACCCTCCGTCCGAGTCACTGACCCTCGGACCGACCGAGTCACTGACCCTCCGACCGATCTAGTCACTGACCCTCCGACCGACCTAGTCACTGACCCTCCGTCCGAGTCACTGACCCCTCGGACCGACCGAGTCACTGACCCTCCGACCGACCGAGTCACTGACCCTCCGACCGACCGAGTCACTGACCCTCCGACCGAACGAGTCACTGACCCTCCGACCGACCGAGTCACTGACCCTCCGACCGACCGAGTCACTGACCCTCCGACCGACCGAGTCACTGACCCTCCGACCGACCGTGTCACTGATCCTCCTTCCGACCGAGTCACTGAGCCTCCTTCCGACCGAGTCACTGAGCCTCCGACCGACCGAGTCACTGGCCCTCCGACCGACCGAGTCACTGGCCCTCCGACCGACCGAGTCACTGGCCCTCCGACCGACCGAGTCACTGGCCCTCCGACCGACCGAGTCACTGACCGAACGACCGAGTCACTGGCCCTCCGATCGACCGAGTCATTGACCCTCCGACCGATCGAGTCACAGATCCTCCGACCGAGCCTCTGACCCTCCGACCGAGTCACTGACCCTCCGACCGAGTCACTGACCCTCCGACCGAGTCACTGACCCTCCGACCGACTGAGTCACTGACCCTCCGACCGACCGAGTCACTGACCCTCCGACCGACCGTGTCACTGACCCTCCGACCGACCGAGTCACTGACCCTCCGACCGACCGAGTCACTGACCCTCCGACCGACCGAGTCACTGACCGAACGACCGAGTCACTGACCCTCCGACCGATCGAGTCATTGGCCCTCCGGCTGAATCACTGACCCTCCGACAGACCGAGTCACTGACCCTCCGTCCGAGTCACTGACCCTCGGACCGACCGTGTCACTGACCCTCCTACCGATCTAGTCACTGACCCTCCGACCGACCGAGTCACTGGCCCTCCGACCGACCGAGTCACTGACCATCCGACGGACCGAGTGACTGAGCCTCCGACCGAGACACTGACCCTCCGACCGAGCCACTGACCCTCCGACCGACTGAGTCACTGACCGTTCGACCAAGTGACTGACCCTCCAACCGACCGAGTCACTGACCCTCCGACCGACCGAGTCACTGACCCTCCGACCGACCGAGTCACTGACCCTGCAACCGACCGAGTCACTGACCCTCTGACCGACCGAGTCACTGACCCTCCGACCGACCGAGTCACTGCCCCTCCGACTGACCGAGTCACTGACCCTCCGACCGACCGAGTCACTGACCATCCGACGGACCGAGTGACTGAGCCTCCGACCGTGTCACTGACCCTCCGACCGAGCCACTGACCCTCCGACCGACCGAGTCACTGACCCTCCGACCGACCGAGTCACTGGCCCTCCGACCGACCGAGTCACTGACCCTCCGACCGAGTCACTGACCCTCCGATCGACCGTGTCACTGATCCTCCTTCCGACCGAGTCACTGATCCTCCTTCCGACCGAGTCACTGACCCTCCTTCCGAACGAGTCACTGACCCTCCGACCGACCGAGTCACTGACCCTCCGACCGAGTCACTGATCCTCCTTCCGACCGAGTCACTGACCCTCCTTCCGAACGAGTCACTGACCCTCCGAGCGACCGAGTCATTGACCGAACGACCGAGTCACTGACCCTCCGACCGAGTCACTGACGCTCCGATCGACCGAGTCATTGACCCTCCGACCGAGTCATTGACCCTCCGACCGATCGAGTCACTGACCCTCCGACCGATCGAGTCACAGATCCTCCGACCGAGTCACTGGCCCTCCGACCGACCGTGTCACTGATCCTCCTTCCGACCGAGTCACTGATCCTCCTTCCGACCGAGTCACTGACCCTCCTTCCGAACGAGTCACTGACCCTCCGACCGACCGAGTCACTGACCCTCCGACCGAGTCACTGATCCTCCTTCCGACCGAGTCACAGACCCTCCGACCGACCGAGTCACTGACCGAACGACCGAGTCACTGACCCTCCGACCGAGTCACTGACCCTCCGATCGACCGAGTCATTGACCCTCCGACCAAGTCATTGACCCTCCGACCGATCGAGTCACTGACCCTCCGACCGATCGAGTCACAGATCCTCCGACCGAGTCACTGGCCCTCCGACCGACCGAGTCACTGACCCTCCGACCGACCGAGTCAGTGACCCTCCGACCGACCGAGTCACTGACCCTCCGACCGACCGAGTCATTGACCCTCCGATCGACCGAGTCACTGACCCTCCGACCGATCGAGTCACAGATCCTCCGACCGAGTCACTGATCCTCCAACCGACCGAGTCATTGACCCTCCGACTGAATCACTGACCCTCCGACCGACCGAGTCACTGACCCTCCGACCGACCGAGTCACTGACCCTCCGACCGACCGAGTCACTGGCCCTCCGACCGACCGAGTCATTGACCCTCGGACTGAATATCTGACTCTCCGACCGACCGAGTCACTGACCCTCCGACCGACCGAGTCACTGACCCTCCGACCGACCGAGTCACTGACCTTCCGTCCGTGTCACTGACCCTCGGACTGACCGAGTCACTGACCCTCCGTCCGTGTCACTGACCCTCGGACCGACCGAGTGACTGACCCTCCGACCGAATCACTGACCCTCCGACCGACCGAGTCACACACTCCGACCGACCGAGTCACTGACCCTCCGATTGACCGAGTCACTGACCCTCCGACCGAGTCACTGACCCTGCGACCGAGTCACCGATCCTCCGACCGACCGAGTCACTGACCCTCCGACCGAGTCACTGACCCTCCGACCGACCGAGTCACTGACCCTCCGACCGACCGAGTCACTGACCCTCCGACCGACCGAGTCACTGACCCTACGACCGAATCACTGACCCTCCGACCGACCGACTCACTGACCCTCCGACCGACCGAGTCACTGATCCTCCTTCCGACCGAGTCACTGAGCCTCCTTCCGAACGAGTCACTGGCCCTCCGACCGATCGAGTCACAGATCCTCCGACCGAGTCACTGACCCTCCGATCGACCGAGTCACTGACCCTCCGATCGACCGAGTCACTGACCCTCCGACCGACCGAGTCACTGACCCTGCTACCGACCGAGTCACTGACCCTCTGACCGACCGAGTCACTGACCCTCCGACCTACCGAGTCACTGCCCCTCCGACCATACGAGTCACTGACCCTCCGACCGACCGAGTCACTGACCCTCCGACCGACCGAGTCACTGACCCTCCGACCGACCGAGTCACTGACCCTCCGACCGAGTCACTGACCCTCCGACCGACCGAGTCACTGACCTTCCGACCGACCGAATCACTGGCCCTCCGACCGACCGAGTCACTGACACTCCGACCGAGTCACTGACCCTCCGATCGACCGTGTCACTGATCCTCCTTCCGACCGAGTCACTGATCCTCCTTCCGACCGAGTCACTGACCCTCTTTCCGAACGAGTCACTGACCCTCCGACCGACCGAGTCACTGACCCTCCGACCGAGTCACTGATCCTCCTTCCGACCGAGTCACTGACCCTCCTTCCGAACGAGTCACTGACCCTCCGACCGACCGAGTCACTGACCGAACGACCGAGTCACTGATCCTCCGACCGAGTCACTGACCCTCCGATCGACCGAGTCATTGACCCTCCGACCGAGTCATTGACCCTCCGACCGATCAAGTCACAGATCCTCCGACCGAATCACTGACCCTCCGACCGACCGAGTCACTGACCCTCCGACCGACCGAGTCATTGACCCTCCGATCGACCGAGTCACTGACCCTCCGACCGATCGAGTCACTGACCCTCCGACCGAGTCACTCACCGACCGACCGAGTCACTGACCCTCCGACCGAGTCACTGACCCTCCGATCGACCGAGTCATTGACCCTCCGACCGAGTCATTGACCCTCCGACCGATCGAGTCACTGACCCTCCGACCGATCGAGTCACAGATCCTCCGACCGAGTCACTGGCCCTCCGACCGACCGTGTCACTGATCCTCCTTCCGACCGAGTCACTGATCCTCCTTCCGACCGAGTCACTGACCCTCCTTCCGAACGAGTCACTGACCCTCCGACTGAGTCACTGATCCTCCTTCCGACCGAGTCACTGACCCTCCTTCCGAACGAGTCACTGACCCTCCGACCGACCGAGTCACTGACCGAACGACCGAGTCACTGACCCTCCGACCGAGTCACTGACCCTCCGATCGACTGAGTCATTGACCCTCCGACCGAGTCATTGACCCTCCGACCGATCGAGTCACTGACCCTCCGACCGATCGAGTCACAGATCCTCCGACCGAGTCACTGGCCCTCCGACCGACCGAGTCATTGACCCTCCGATTGACCGAGTCACTGACCCTCCGACCGATCGAGTCACAGATCCTCCGACCGAGTCACTGATCCTCCGACCGACCGAGTCACTGACCCTCCGACCGAGTCACTCACCGACCGACCGAGTCACTGACCCTCCGACCGACCGAGTCACTGACCCTCCGACCGAGTCACTGACCCTCCGACCGACCGAGTCACTGACCCTCCGACCGACCGAGTCACTGACCCTCCGACCGACCGAGTCACTGACCCTCCGACCGACCGAGTCACAGATCCTCCGACCGAGTCACTGATCCTCCAACCGACCGAGTCATTGACCCTCCGACTGAATCACTGACCCTCCGACCGACCGAGTCACTGACCCTCCGACCGACCGAGTCATTGACCCTCGGACTGAATATCTGACTCTCCGACCGACCGAGTCACTGACCCTCCGACCGACTGTGTCACTGACCATTCGACCAAGTGACTGACCCTCCAACCGACCGAGTCACTGACCCTCCGATCGACCGAGTCACTGACCCTCCGACCGACCGAGTCACTGACCCTGCAACCGACCGAGTCACTGACCCTCTGACCGACCGAGTCACTGACCCTCCGACCGACCGAGTCACTGCCCCTCCGACCGACCGAGTCACTGACCCTCCGACCGACCGAGTCACTGACCCTCCGACCGACCGAGTCACTGACCCTCCGACCGACCGAATCACTGGCCCTCCGACCGACCGAGTCACTGACCCTCCGACCGAGTCACTGACCCTCCGATCGACCGTGTCACTGATCCTCCTTCCGACCGAGTCACTGATCCTCCTTCCGACCGAGTCACTGACCCTCCTTCCGAACGAGTTACTGACCCTCCGACCGACCGAGTCACTGACCCTCCGACCGAGTCACTGATCCTCCTTCCGACCGAGTCACTGACCCTGCTTCCGAACGAGTCACTGACCCTCCGACCGACCGAGTCACTGACCGAACGACCGAGTCACTGACCCTCCGACCGAGTCACTGACCCTCCGATCGACCGAGTCATTGACCCTCCGACCGAGTCATTGACCCTCCGACCGATCGAGTCACTGACACTCCGACCGATCGAGTCACAGATCCTCCGACCGAGTCACTGACCCTCCTTCCGAACGAGTTACTGACCCTCCGACCGACCGAGTCACTGACCCTCCGACCGAGTCACTGATCCTCCTTCCGACCGAGTCACTGACCCTGCTTCCGACCGAGTCATTGACCCTCCGACCGAGTCATTGACCCTCCGACCGATCGAGTCACTGACCCTCCGACCGATCGAGTCACAGATCCTCCGACCGAGTCACTGGCCCTCCGACCGACCGTGTCACTGATCCTCCTTCCGACCGAGTCACTGATCCTCCTTCCGACCGAGTCACTGACCCTCCTTCCGAACGAGTCACTGACCCTCCGACCGACCGAGTCACTGACCCTCCGACCGAGTCACTGATCCTCCTTCCGACCGAGTCACAGACCCTCCGACCGACCGAGTCACTGACCGAACGACCGAGTCACTGACCCTCCGACCGAGTCACTGACCCTCCGATCGACCGAGTCATTGACCCTCCGACCAAGTCATTGACCCTCCGACCGATCGAGTCACTGACCCTCCGACCGATCGAGTCACAGATCCTCCGACCGAGTCACTGGCCCTCCGACCGACCGAGTCACTGACCCTCCGACCGACCGAGTCAGTGACCCTCCGACCGACCGAGTCACTGACCCTCCGACCGACCGAGTCATTGACCCTCCGATCGACCGAGTCACTGACCCTCCGACCGATCGAGTCACAGATCCTCCGACCGAGTCACTGATCCTCCAACCGACCGAGTCATTGACCCTCCGACTGAATCACTGACCCTCCGACCGACCGAGTCACTGACCCTCCGACCGACCGAGTCACTGACCCTCCGACCGACCGAGTCACTGGCCCTCCGACCGACCGAGTCATTGACCCTCGGACTGAATATCTGACTCTCCGACCGACCGAGTCACTGACCCTCCGACCGACCGAGTCACTGACCCTCCGACCGACCGAGTCACTGACCTTCCGTCCGTGTCACTGACCCTCGGACTGACCGAGTCACTGACCCTCCGTCCGTGTCACTGACCCTCGGACCGACCGAGTGACTGACCCTCCGACCGAATCACTGACCCTCCGACCGACCGAGTCACACACTCCGACCGACCGAGTCACTGACCCTCCGATTGACCGAGTCACTGACCCTCCGACCGAGTCACTGACCCTGCGACCGAGTCACCGATCCTCCGACCGACCGAGTCACTGACCCTCCGACCGAGTCACTGACCCTCCGACCGACCGAGTCACTGACCCTCCGACCGACCGAGTCACTGAC
This sequence comes from Pristiophorus japonicus, assembly GCF_044704955.1. Taxonomy (NCBI): domain Eukaryota; kingdom Metazoa; phylum Chordata; class Chondrichthyes; family Pristiophoridae; genus Pristiophorus; species Pristiophorus japonicus. Next base: position 40,816 of record NW_027251305.1, read on the forward strand.
CCTCCGACCGACCGAGTCACTGACCCTACGACCGAATCACTGACCCTCCGACCGACCGACTCACTGACCCTCCGACCGACCGAGTCACTGATCCTCCTTCCGACCGAGTCACTGAGCCTCCTTCCGAACGAGTCACTGGCCCTCCGACCGATCGAGTCACAGATCCTCCGACCGAGTCACTGACCCTCCGATCGACCGAGTCACTGACCCTCCGATCGACCGAGTCACTGACCCTCCGACCGACCGAGTCACTGACCCTGCTACCGACCGAGTCACTGACCCTCTGACCGACCGAGTCACTGACCCTCCGACCTACCGAGTCACTGCCCCTCCGACCATACGAGTCACTGACCCTCCGACCGACCGAGTCACTGACCCTCCGACCGACCGAGTCACTGACCCTCCGACCGACCGAGTCACTGACCCTCCGACCGAGTCACTGACCCTCCGACCGACCGAGTCACTGACCTTCCGACCGACCGAATCACTGGCCCTCCGACCGACCGAGTCACTGACACTCCGACCGAGTCACTGACCCTCCGATCGACCGTGTCACTGATCCTCCTTCCGACCGAGTCACTGATCCTCCTTCCGACCGAGTCACTGACCCTCTTTCCGAACGAGTCACTGACCCTCCGACCGACCGAGTCACTGACCCTCCGACCGAGTCACTGATCCTCCTTCCGACCGAGTCACTGACCCTCCTTCCGAACGAGTCACTGACCCTCCGACCGACCGAGTCACTGACCGAACGACCGAGTCACTGATCCTCCGACCGAGTCACTGACCCTCCGATCGACCGAGTCATTGACCCTCCGACCGAGTCATTGACCCTCCGACCGATCAAGTCACAGATCCTCCGACCGAATCACTGACCCTCCGACCGACCGAGTCACTGACCCTCCGACCGACCGAGTCATTGACCCTCCGATCGACCGAGTCACTGACCCTCCGACCGATCGAGTCACTGACCCTCCGACCGAGTCACTCACCGACCGACCGAGTCACTGACCCTCCGACCGAGTCACTGACCCTCCGATCGACCGAGTCATTGACCCTCCGACCGAGTCATTGACCCTCCGACCGATCGAGTCACTGACCCTCCGACCGATCGAGTCACAGATCCTCCGACCGAGTCACTGGCCCTCCGACCGACCGTGTCACTGATCCTCCTTCCGACCGAGTCACTGATCCTCCTTCCGACCGAGTCACTGACCCTCCTTCCGAACGAGTCACTGACCCTCCGACTGAGTCACTGATCCTCCTTCCGACCGAGTCACTGACCCTCCTTCCGAACGAGTCACTGACCCTCCGACCGACCGAGTCACTGACCGAACGACCGAGTCACTGACCCTCCGACCGAGTCACTGACCCTCCGATCGACCGAGTCATTGACCCTCCGACCGAGTCATTGACCCTCCGACCGATCGAGTCACTGACCCTCCGACCGATCGAGTCACAGATCCTCCGACCGAGTCACTGGCCCTCCGACCGACCGAGTCATTGACCCTCCGATTGACCGAGTCACTGACCCTCCGACCGATCGAGTCACAGATCCTCCGACCGAGTCACTGATCCTCCGACCGACCGAGTCACTGACCCTCCGACCGAGTCACTCACCGACCGACCGAGTCACTGACCCTCCGACCGACCGAGTCACTGACCCTCCGACCGAGTCACTGACCCTCCGACCGACCGAGTCACTGACCCTCCGACCGACCGAGTCACTGACCCTCCGACCGACCGAGTCACTGACCCTCCGACCGACCGAGTCACAGATCCTCCGACCGAGTCACTGATCCTCCAACCGACCGAGTCATTGACCCTCCGACTGAATCACTGACCCTCCGACCGACCGAGTCACTGACCCTCCGACCGACCGAGTCATTGACCCTCGGACTGAATATCTGACTCTCCGACCGACCGAGTCACTGACCCTCCGACCGACTGTGTCACTGACCATTCGACCAAGTGACTGACCCTCCAACCGACCGAGTCACTGACCCTCCGATCGACCGAGTCACTGACCCTCCGACCGACCGAGTCACTGACCCTGCAACCGACCGAGTCACTGACCCTCTGACCGACCGAGTCACTGACCCTCCGACCGACCGAGTCACTGCCCCTCCGACCGACCGAGTCACTGACCCTCCGACCGACCGAGTCACTGACCCTCCGACCGACCGAGTCACTGACCCTCCGACCGACCGAATCACTGGCCCTCCGACCGACCGAGTCACTGACCCTCCGACCGAGTCACTGACCCTCCGATCGACCGTGTCACTGATCCTCCTTCCGACCGAGTCACTGATCCTCCTTCCGACCGAGTCACTGACCCTCCTTCCGAACGAGTTACTGACCCTCCGACCGACCGAGTCACTGACCCTCCGACCGAGTCACTGATCCTCCTTCCGACCGAGTCACTGACCCTGCTTCCGAACGAGTCACTGACCCTCCGACCGACCGAGTCACTGACCGAACGACCGAGTCACTGACCCTCCGACCGAGTCACTGACCCTCCGATCGACCGAGTCATTGACCCTCCGACCGAGTCATTGACCCTCCGACCGATCGAGTCACTGACACTCCGACCGATCGAGTCACAGATCCTCCGACCGAGTCACTGGCCCTCCGACCGACCGTGTCACTGATCCTCCTTCCGACCGAGTCACTGGCCCTCCGACCGACCGAGTCATTGACCCTCCGATTGACCGAGTCACTGACCCTCCGACCGATCGAGTCACAGATCCTCCGACCGAGTCACTGATCCTCCGACCGAGTCACTGATCCTCCAACCGACCGAGTCACTGACCCTCCGATTGACCGAGTCACTGACCCTCCGACCGATCGAGTCACTGACCCTCCGACCGAGTCACTCACCGACCGACCGAGTCACTGACCCTCCGACCGAGTCACTGACCCTCCGATCGACCGAGTCATTGACCCTCCGACCGAGTCATTGACCCTCCGACCGATCGAGTCACTGACCCTCCGACCGATCGAGTCACAGATCCTCCGACCGAGTCACTGGCCCTCCGACCGACCGTGTCACTGATCCTCCTTCCGACCGAGTCACTGATCCTCCTTCCGACCGAGTCACTGACCCTCCTTCCGAACGAGTCACTGACCCTCCGACCGACCGAGTCACTGACCCTCCGACTGAGTCACTGATCCTCCTTCCGACCGAGTCACTGACCCTCCTTCCGAACGAGTCACTGACCCTCCGACCGACCGAGTCACTGACCGAACGACCGAGTCACTGACCCTCCGACCGAGTCACTGACCCTCCGATCGACCGAGTCATTGACCCTCCGACCGAGTCATTGACCCTCCGACCGATCGAGTCACTGACCCTCCGACCGATTGAGTCACAGATCCTCCGACCGAGTCACTGGCCCTCCGACCGACCGAGTCATTGACCCTCCGATTGACCGAGTCACTGACCCTCCGACCGATCGAGTCACAGATCCTCCGACCGAGTCACTGATCCTCCGACCGACCGAGTCACTGACCCTCCGACCGAGTCACTCACCGACCGACCGAGTCACTGACCCTCCGACCGACCGAGTCACTGACCCTCCGACCGAGTCACTGACCCTCCGACCGACCGAGTCACTGACCCTCCGACCGACCGAGTCACTGACCCTCCGACCGACCGAGTCACTGACCCTCCGACCGACCGAGTCACTGATCTTCCGACCGAGTCACTGACACTCCGACCGAGTCACTGACCCTCCGATCGACCGAGTCACTGACCCTCCGACCGATCGAGTCACAGATCCTCCGACCGAGTCACTGATCCTCCAACCGACCGAGTCATTGACCCTCCGACTGAATCACTGACCCTCCGACCGACCGAGTCACTGACCCTCCGACCGACCGAGTCATTGACCCTCGGACTGAATATCTGACTCTCCGACCGACCGAGTCACTGACCCTCCGACCGACTGTGTCACTGACCATTCGACCAAGTGACTGACCCTCCAACCGACCGAGTCACTGACCCTCCGATCGACCGAGTCACTGACCCTCCGACCGACCGAGTCACTGACCCTGCAACCGACCGAGTCACTGACCCTCTGACCGACCGAGTCACTGACCCTCCGACCGACCGAGTCACTGCCCCTCCGACCGACCGAGTCACTGACCCTCCGACCGACCGAGTCACTGACCCTCCGACCGACCGAGTCACTGACCCTCCGACCGACCGAATCACTGGCCCTCCGACCGACCGAGTCACTGACCCTCCGACCGAGTCACTGACCCTCCGATCGACCGTGTCACTGATCCTCCTTCCGACCGAGTCACTGATCCTCCTTCCGACCGAGTCACTGACCCTCCTTCCGAACGAGTTACTGACCCTCCGACCGACCGAGTCACTGACCCTCCGACCGAGTCACTGATCCTCCTTCCGACCGAGTCACTGACCCTGCTTCCGAACGAGTCACTGACCCTCCGACCGACCGAGTCACTGACCGAATGACCGAGTCACTGACCCTCCGACCGAGTCACTGACCCTCCGATCGACCGAGTCATTGACCCTCCGACCGAGTCATTGACCCTCCGACCGATCGAGTCACTGACACTCCGACCGATCGAGTCACAGATCCTCCGACCGAGTCACTGGCCCTCCGACCGACCGTGTCACTGATCCTCCTTCCGACCGAGTCACTGGCCCTCCGACCGACCGAGTCATTGACCCTCCGATTGACCGAGTCACTGACCCTCCGACCGATCGAGTCACAGATCCTCCGACCGAGTCACTGATCCTCCGACCGAGTCACTGATCCTCCAACCGACCGAGTCACTGACCCTCCGATTGACCGAGTCACTGACCATCCGACCGAGTCACTGACCCTGCGACCGAGTCACCGATCCTCCGACCGACCGAGTCACTGACCCTCCGACCGACCGAGTCACTGACCCTCCGACCGACCGAGTCACTGACCCTCCGACCGACCGAGTCACTGACCCTCCGACCGACCGAGTCACTGACCCTACGACCGAATCACTGACCCTCCGACCGACCGAGTCACTGAGCCTCCTTCCGAACGAGTCACTGGCCCTCCGACCGACCGAGTCATTGACCCTCCGATCGACCGAGTCACTGACCCTCCGACCGACCGAGTCACTGACCCTACAACCGACCGAGTCACTGACCCTCTGACCGACCGAGTCACTGACCCTCCGACCTACCGAGTCACTGCCCCTCCGACCGACCGAGTCACTGCCACTCCGACCGACCGAGTCACTGACCCTCCGACCGACCGAGTCACTGACCCTCCGACCGACCGAGTCACTGACCCTCCGACCGACCGAGTCACTGACCCTCCGACCGAGTCACTGACGCTCCGACCGACCGAGTCACTGACCCTCCGACCGACCGAGTCACTGGCCCTCCGACCGACCGAGTCACTGACCCTCCGACCGACCGAGTCACTGACCCTCCGACCGAGTCACTGATCCTCCTTCCGACGGAGTCACTGACCCTCCTTCCGAACGAGTCACTGACCCTTCGACCGACCGAGTCACTGACCGAACGACCGAGTCACTGACCCTCCGACCGAGTCACTGACCCTCCGATCGACCGAGTCATTGACCCTCCGACCGAGTCATTGACCCTCCGACCGATCGAGTCACTGACCCTCCGACCGATCGAGTCACAGATCCTCCGACCGAATCACTGACCCTCCGACCGACCGAGTCACTGACCCTCCGACCGACCGAGTCATTGACCCTCCGATCGACCGAGTCACTGACCCTCCGACCGATCGAGTCACTGACCCTCCGACCGAGTCACTCACCGACCGACCGAGTCACTGACCCTCCGACCGAGTCACTGACCCTCCGATCGACCGAGTCATTGACCCTCCGACCGAGTCATTGACCCTCCGACCGATCGAGTCACTGACCCTCCGACCGATCGAGTCACAGATCCTCCGACCGAGTCACTGGCCCTCCGACCGACCGTGTCACTGATCCTCCTTCCGACCGAGTCACTGATCCTCCTTCCGACCGAGTCACTGACCCTCCTTCCGAACGAGTCACTGACCCTCCGACCGACCGAGTCACTGACCCTCCGACCGAGTCACTGATCCTCCTTCCGACCGAGTCACTGACCCTCCTTCCGAACGAGTCACTGACCCTCCGACCGACCGAGTCACTGACCGAACGACCGAGTCACTGACCCTCCGACCGAGTCACTGACCCTCCGATCGACCGAGTCATTGACCCTCCGACCGAGTCATTGACCCTCCGACCGATCGAGTCACTGACCCTCCGACCGATCGAGGCACAGATCCTCCGACCGAGTCACTGGCCCTCCGACCGACCGAGTCATTGACCCTCCGATTGACCGAGTCACTGACCCTCCGACCGATCGAGTCACAGATCCTCCGACCGAGTCACTGATCCTCCGACCGACCGAGTCACTGACCCTCCGACCGAGTCACTCACCGACCGACCGAGTCACTGACCCTCCGACCGACCGAGTCACTGACCCTCCGACCGAGTCACTGACCCTCCGACCGACCGAGTCACTGACCCTCCGACCGACCGAGTCACTGACCCTCCGACCGACCGAGTCACTGATCTTCCGACCGAGTCACTGACACTCCGACCGAGTCACTGACCCTCCGATCGACCGAGTCACTGACCCTCCGACCGATCGAGTCACAGATCCTCCGACCGAGTCACTGATCCTCCAACCGACCAAGTCATTGACCCTCCGACTGAATCACTGACCCTCCGACCGACCGAGTCACTGACCCTCCGACCGACCGAGTCATTGACCCTCGGACTGAATATCTGACTCTCCGACCGACCGAGTCACTGACCCTCCGACCGACTGTGTCACTGACCATTCGACCAAGTGACTGACCCTCCAACCGACCGAGTCACAAACCCTCCGATCGACCGAGTCACTGACCCTCCGACCGACCGAGTCACTGACCCTGCAACCGACCGAGTCACTGACACTCTGACCGACCGAGTCACTGACCCTCCGACCGACCGAGTCACTGCCCCTCCGACCGACCGAGTCACTGACCCTCCGACCGACCGAGTCACTGACCCTCCGACCGACCGAGTCACTGACCCTCCGACCGATCGAATCACTGGCCCTCCGACCGACCGAGTCACTGACCCTCCGACCGAGTCACTGACCCTCCGATCGACCGTGTCACTGATCCTCCTTCCGACCGAGTCACTGATCCTCCTTCCGACCGAGTCACTGACCCTCCTTCCGAACGAGTTACTGACCCTCCGACCGACCGAGTCACTGACCCTCCGACCGAGTCACTGATCCTCCTTCCGACCGAGTCACTGACCCTGCTTCCGAACGAGTCACTGACCCTCCGACCGACCGAGTCACTGACCGAACGACCGAGTCACTGACCCTCCGACCGAGTCACTGACCCTCCGATCGACCGAGTCATTGACCCTCCGACCGAGTCATTGACCCTCCGACCGATCGAGTCACTGACACTCCGACCGATCGAGTCACAGATCCTCCGACCGAGTCACTGGCCCTCCGACCGACCGTGTCACTGATCCTCCTTCCGACCGAGTCACTGGCCCTCCGACCGACCGAGTCATTGACCCTCCGATTGACCGAGTCACTGACCCTCCGACCGATCGAGTCACAGATCCTCCGACCGAGTCACTGATCCTCCGACCGAGTCACTGATCCTCCAACCGACCGAGTCACTGACCCTCCGATTGACCGAGTCACTGACCATCCGACCGAGTCACTGACCCTGCGATCGAGTCACCGATCCTCCGACCGACCGAGTCACTGACCCTCCGACCGACCGAGTCACTGACCCTCCGACCGACCGAGTCACTGACCCTCCGACCGACCGAGTCACTGACCCTACGACCGAATCACTGACCCTCCGACCGACCGAGTCACTGAGCCTCCTTCCGAACGAGTCACTGGCCCTCCGACCGACCGAGTCATTGACCCTCCGATCGACCGAGTCACTGACCCTCCGACCGACCGAGTCACTGAACCTACAACCGACCGAGTCACTGACCCTCTGACCGACCGAGTCACTGACCCTCCGACCTACCGAGTCACTGCCCCTCCGACCGACCGAGTCACTGCCCCTCCGACCGACCGAGTCACTGACCCTCCGACCGACCGAGTCACTGACCCTCCGACCGACCGAGTCACTGACCCTCCGACCGACCGAGTCACTGACCCTCCGACCGAGTCACTGACGCTCCGACCGACCGAGTCACTGACCCTCCGACCGACCGAGTCACTGGCCCTCCGACCGACCGAGTCACTGACCCTCCGACCGAGTCACTGACCCTCCGATCGACCGTGTCACTGATCCTCCTTCCGACCGAGTCACCGATCCTCCTTCCGACCGAGTCACTGACCCTCTTTCCGAACGAGTCACTGACCCTCCGACCGACCGAGTCACTGACCCTCCGACCGAGTCACTGATCCTCCTTCCGACCGAGTCACTGACCCTCCTTCCGAACGAGTCACTGACCCTCCGACCGACCGAGTCACTGACCGAACGACCGAGTCACTGACCCTCCGACCGAGTCACTGACCCTCCGACCGAGTCATTGACCCTCCGACCGATCGAGTCACTGACCCTCCGACCGATCGAGTCACAGATCCTCCGACCGAGTCACTGGCCCTCCGACCAACCGAGTCATTGACCCTCCGATTGACCGAGTCACTGACCCTCCGACCGATCGACTCACAGATCCTCCGATCGAGTCACTGATCCTCCGACCGACCGAGTCACTGACCCTCCGACCGAGTCACTCACCGACCGACCGAGTCACTGACCCTCCGACCGACCGAGTCACTGACCCTCCGACCGACCGAGTCACTGACCCTCCGACCGACCGAGTCACTGATCTTCCGACCGAGTCACTGACCCTCCGACCGAGTCACTGACCCTCCGATCGACCGAGTCACTGACCCTCCGACCGATCGAGTCACAGATCCTCCGACCGAGTCACTGATCCTCCAACCGACCGAGTCATTGACCCTCCGACTGAATCACTGACCCTCCGACCGACCGAGTCACTGACCCTCCGACCGACCGAGTCACTGACCCTCCGACCGACCGAGTCACTGGCCCTCCGACCGACCGAGTCATTGACCCTCGGACTGAATATCTGACTCTCCGACCGACCGAGTCACTGACCCTCCGACCGACAGAGTCACTGACCCTCCGACCGACCGAGTCACTGACCTTCCGTCCGTGTCACTGACCCTCGGACCGACCGAGTGACTGACCCTCCGACCGAATCACTGACCGTCCGACCGACCGAGTCCCACACTCCGACCGACCGAGTCACTGACCCTCCGATTGACCGAGTCACTGACCCTCCGACCGAGTCACTGACCCTGCGACCGAGTCACCGATCCTCCGACCGACCGAGTCACTGACCCTCCGACCGACCGAGTCACTGACCCTCCGACCGACCGAGTCACTGACCCTCCGACCGACCGAGTCACTGACCCTACGACCGAATCACTGACCCTCCGACCGACCGACTCACTGACCCTCCGACCGACCGAGTCACTGATCCTCCTTCCGACCGAGTCACTGAGCCTCCTTCCGAACGAGTCACTGGCCCTCCGACCGACCGAGTCATTGACCCTCCGATCGACCGAGTCACTGACCCTCCGACCGATCGAGTCACAGATCCTCCGACCGAGTCACTGATCCTCCAACCGACCGAGTCACTGACCCTCCGACCGAGTCACTGACCCTCCGACCGAGTCACTCACCGACCGACCGAGTCACTGGCCCTCCGACCGACCGAGTCACTGACCATCCGACGGACCGAGTGACTGAGCCTCCGACCGAGACACTGACCCTCCGACCGAGCCACTGACCCTCCGACCGACTGAGTCACTGACCCTCCGACCGACCGAGTCACTGACCGTTCGACCAAGTGACTGACCCTCCAACCGACCGAGTCACTGACCCTCCGACCGACCGAGTCACTGACCCTCCGACCGACCGAGTCACTGACCCTGCAACTGACCGAGTCACTTACCCTCTGACCGACCGAGTCACTGACCCTCCGACCGACTGAGTCACTGACCCTCCGACCGACTGAGTCACTGACCATTCGACCAAGTGACTGACCCTCCAACCGACCGAGTCACTGACCCTCCGACCGACCGAGTCACTGACCCTCCGACCGACCGAGTCACTGACCCTCCGACCGACCGAGTCACTGGCCCTCCGACCGACCGAGTCACTGACCCTCCGACCGAGTCACTGACCCTCCGATCGACCGTGTCACTGATCCTCCTTCCGACCGAGTCACTGATCCTCCTTCCGACCGAGTCACTGACCCTCCTTCCGACCGAGTCACTGACCCTCCGACCGACCGAGTCACTGACCCTCCGACCGAGTCACTGATCCTCCTTCCGACCGAGTCACTGACCCTCCTTCCGAACGAGTCACTGACCCTCCGACCGACCGAGTCACTGACCGAACGACCGAGTCACTGACCCTCCGACCGAGTCACTGACCCTCCGATCGACCGAGTCATTGACCCTCCGACCGAGTCATTGACCCTCCGACCGATCGAGTCACTGACCCTCCGACCGATCGAGTCACAGATCCTCCGACCGAGTCACTGGCCCTCCGACCGACCGTGTCACTGATCCTCCTTCCGACCGAGTCACTGACCCTCCTTCCGAACGAGTCACTGACCCTCCGACCGACCGAGTCACTGACCCTCCGACCGAGTCACTGATCCTCCTTCCGACCGAGTCACTGATCCTCCTTCCGACCGAGTCACTGACCCTCCGACCGACCGAGTCACTGACCGAACGACCGAGTCACTGACCCTCCGACCGAGTCACTGACCCTCCGATCGACCGAGTCATTGACCCTCCGACCGAGTCATTGACCCTCCGACCGATCGAGTCACTGACCCTCCGACCGATCGAGTCACAGATCCTCCGACCGAGTCACTGGCCCTCCGACCGACCGAGTCATTGACCCTCCGATTGACCGAGTCACTGACCCTCCGACCGACCGAGTCACTGACCCTCCGACCGACCGAGTCACTGACCCTCCGACCGACCGAGTCACTGACCCTCCGACCGACCGAGTCACTGATCTTCCGACCGAGTCACTGACCCTCCGACCGAGTCACTGACCCTCCGATCGACCGAGTCACTGACCCTCCGACCGATCGAGTCACAGATCCTCCGACCGAGTCACTGATCCTCCAACCGACCGAGTCATTGACCCTCCGACTGAATCACTGACCCTCCGACCGACCGAGTCACTGACCCTCCGACCGACCGAGTCACTGACCCTCCGACCGACCGAGTCACTGGCCCTCCGACCGACCGAGTCATTGACCCTCGGACTGAATATCTGACTCTCCGACCGACCGCGTCACTGACCCTCCGACCGACCGAGTCACTGACCCTCCGACCGACCGAGTCACTGATCCTCCATCCGTGTCACTGACCCTGCGACCGAGTCACCGATCCTCCGACCGACCGAGTCACTGACCCTCCGACCGAGTCACTCACCGACCGACCGAGTCACTGACCCTCCGACCGACCGAGTCACTGACCCTCCGACCGACCGAGTCACTGACCCTCCGATTGACCGAGTCACTGACCCTCCGACCGATCGAGTCACAGATCCTCCGACCGAGTCACTGATCCTCCGACCGACCGAGTCACTGACCCTCCGACCGAGTCACTCACCGACCGACCGAGTCACTGACCCTCCGACTGACCGAGTCACTGACCCTCCGACCGACCGAGTCACTGACCCTCCGACCGACCGAGTCACTGACCCTCCGACCGACCATGTCACTGATCTTCCGACCGAGTCACTGACCCTCCGACCGAGTCACTGACCCTCCGACCGACCGAGTCACTGACCCTCCGACCGACCGAGTCACTGACCCTCCGACCGACCGAGTCACTGACCCTCCGACCGACCGAGTCACTGACCCAACGACCGAATCACTGACCCTCCGACCGACCGACTCACTGACCCTCCGACCGACCGAGTCACTGATCCTCCTTCCGACCGAGTCACTGAGCCTCCTTCCGAACGAGTCACTGGCCCTCCGACCGACCGAGTCATTGACCCTCCGATCGACCGAGTCACTGACCCTCTGACCGACCGAGTCACTGACCCTGCAACCGACCGAGTCACTGACCCTCTGACCGACCGAGTCACTGACCCTCCGACCGACCGAGTCACTGCCCCTCCGACCGACCGAGTCACTGACCCTCCGACCGACCGAGTCACTGACCCTCCGACCGACCGAGTCACTGACCCTCCGACCGAGTCACTGACCCTCCGACCGACCGAGTCACTGACCCTCCGACCGACCGAGTCACTGGCCCTCCGACCGACCGAGTCACTGACCCTCCGACGAGTCACTGATCCTCCTTCCGACCGAGTCACTGATCCTCCTTCCGACCGAGTCACTGACCCTCCGACCGACCGAGTCACTGACCCTCCGACCGAGTCACTGATCCTCCTTCCGACCGAGTCACTGACCCTCCTTCCGAACGAGTCACTGACCCTCCGACCGACCGAGTCACTGACCCTCCGACCGAGTCACTGATCCTCCTTCCGACCGAGTCACTGACCCTCCTTCCGACCGAGTCACTGACCCTCCGACCGACCGAGTCACTGACCTTCCGACCGAGTCACTGATCCTCCTTCCGACCGAGTCACTGACCCTCCTTCCGAACGAGTCACTGACCCTCCGACCGACCGAGTCACTGACCCTCCGACCGAGTCACTGATCCTCCTTCCGACCGAGTCACTGACCCTCCTTCCGAACGAGTCACTGACCCTCCGACCGACCGAGTCACTGACCCAACGACCGAATCACTGACCCTCCGACCGACCGACTCACTGACCCTCCGACCGACCGAGTCACTGATCCTCCTTCCGACCGAGTCACTGAGCCTCCTTCCGAACGAGTCACTGGCCCTCCGACCGACCG
>NW_027251308.1:5000-53721 GCF_044704955.1 Pristiophorus japonicus
ATGTGACACCCTTTGCCGATGTAGCTGCCCTGTCTGGAATACGAATCACCTAATATGAGCTCTGTGCAGGAATCGTTCGCAAAGTGCAGTCTGGTCCGGGCAGAGCGCAGACACAGGAGGCCATTCGGCCCCTCGAATCTGCTCCGCCATTCAGTGAGATCTTGGCTGAACCCGCCCCTGGACTCAGTTCCACTTCCCCCGCCTGGCCAATCCCTCGCTTCTCCTTCGCACTCGAAAGCCTCTCGTTCTCAGACTCCGCGATCCCCCCCATTCCCCCCCCCCCCCCAAAAAAAAAACACACGTTTCATTTATATAGCGACTTTCACGATCACCAGGAACGTCTCAAAGTGCTTCTGTGCAGCCCGAGGCGGGATTTTTTTGGGGGAGTGTGGGCGCTGTGGGAAACGCCAATTGTTTTTTTTTTTTCTGCCGAGATGCATGACCTCACGCTTTCCCACGTTATACTTCCAACTTTTGCCCGCTCACTCCGCCTGTCGATTGCTGTCGGGACTTTCAAAGTTCGCCAGATTGCATCGAACTTCCCTTTTGTCCCTGCCAATCCCCACCGAACCCTCATTCAAGACCTCCTCTCTTCCCAAATACCATCGCCATTCGAAGACCGTCGCCCCACCCGCCCCTCTAGCTCTCGTCTTCCCCCATCACTGCTCGTGGCAAGTCCGAACAAAATTGGACCCCACCTCTCAGACACAGCCTCCCACACTCGTTCTCCCCAAGACTCCCCCAGCTCCGGTGCAAACATCCTCTCTGGCGTCCACCCTTCCGCTAAGACCGCCTCGCCGCCTTCTGCCCCAACCGACTCAACCGTTCCTCGTAAGTCCAACACCCCTCCCCCACCTCACCTCCAGAATCGGCCGAGTGAACCTTCTCTGGACTGCCGCCAACAGTGGTCGCCTTCCGTAAATACGGAGAGCAGAACTGTGCACGCAGTACTCCAGCTGTGGCCTCGCCAAGACCACCACCCCCCTCCCCCCCCCACCCCGTACAACTGTAAGCAAGACTTCCCTCGCTCCTGGACTCCAACCCTCTTGCAATGAAGGCCAACATACCCATCGGCCTTCCTGGACCTGCGTGTTTGCTTTCAACGGCGGGTGTGCAAGGAGAGCCGGGTCGCTCTGGACACCGACATTTGCCAAGACGTCACCGTTGAAGTCACACTTGTGTCCCTTCAGGCCAAAGCGGGTAACTTCACCTCTGTCCGCGTTAACCTGCATATGCCACACCTTTGCCCGCGTTAACCTGCATATGCCACACCTTTGCCCAATCTCGCGAGCGAGCGATCGAGCTCGCCTTGCCGCCTCTTCACGCGCTCACAAAGGAAGATGGGGTTTTTTTTCTTGCACGAGGCATGACTTGGGGGCGAAGGGGCAGATTGGCCGGAGGGGAGGGCAGGAGGTCATGAGGTCAAAGGTCAGAGTCACGCATACTCTCTCTCTCCCTCTCTCTCCCTCTCTCTCTCTCTCCCCCCCTCTCCCCCCCTCTCCCTCCCTCTCCCTCCCTCTCCCTCCCTCTCCCTCCCTCTCCCTCCCTCTCCCTCCCTCTCCCTCCCTCTCCCTCCCTCTCCCTCCCTCCCTCTCCCTCCCTCTCCCTCCCCCTCTCTCTCTCTCTCTCCCCCTCTCCCTCTCTCTCCCTCTCTCTCTCTCCCTCTCCCTCTCTCTCCCTCCCTCTCCCCCTCCCTCCCTCTCCCCCTCCCTCCCTCTCCCTCCCTCTCTCTCCCTCCCTCTCCCTCCCCCTCTCTCTCTCTCCCTCTCTCTCTCCCCCTCTCTCTCTCCCCCTCTCTCCCTCTCTCCCTCCCTCTCCCTCTCTCTCCTCTCTCTCTCCTCCCCCTCTCTCTCTCCCCCTCTCTCTCTCTCCCCCTCTCTCTCTCTCCCCCTCTCTCTCTCTCCCCCTCTCTCTCTCTCTCCCTCTCCCTCCCTCTCTCCCTCCCTCTCTCTCTCTCTCTCTCCCCCTCTCTCCCTCCCTCCCTCCCTCTCTCCCTCCCTCTCTCTCTCTCCCTCACCAGCTCGCCGCCCAAGTGCTGGAGGACGAGAACATCGGCTTCGGGCTGGTCGACGCAGAGGAAGATGAAGTTGTGGCGAAGAAGATGGGTGAGTTGCCGCCAACGGAGGGGAGAGGGGGGGAGGGGAGTGGGGGGAGGAGAGGGGGAGGGGAGTGGGGGGAGGAGGAGGAGGAGAGGGGGAGTGACGATGAATTTGTTGCCTGAGCCGGCTTTCCCGCGAAGGGGCAGCGGGGAGACGGAACGGGAATCCGGGGGTGAAGGCTGCCTTGGCCGAATAGCCTGCTCAAGGCCCTGCCCAATCCCTCCCCCCCACCCCCCCCCGAAACCCCCCAGAGTAGGGGGCTCCTGGGTGGGGAGGGGCTCCTGGATGGAGACAGAAACATCGGTGCAGGAGTTGGCTATTCGGCCCTTCGAGCCTGCACCCGCCATTCGATGAGTTCCTGGCTGAACACGCAACTTCAGTACCCCACTTCCTGCTCTCTCGCCATACCCCTTGATTCCCCCCCCCCCCCCCGAGTAGTAAGGGCCACATCTACCTCCTTTTCGAATATATTTCGTGAACTGGCCCTCAACACCTCCCTGGACTCAAATCCCCCTCGCTATGGAGGCCAAACATAACCGTTTGCCTTCTTCACCGCCTGCTGTCCCTGCGTGGCCAACCTTCAATGACTGACGTCCCGAGACACCCAGGTCTCGTTGCACCTCTCCCTTTTCCTGATCTGTCGCCCTTCAGGTAATAGTCTGTTTTGTACCCCCAAAGTGGATAGCCTCACACTTACCCGCACTAAACTGCATCTGCCACGCCTTTGCCCACTCACCGAACCTGTCCAAGTCGCCCTGCAGCCTCTTAGCATCCTCCTCGCAGCTCACACCGCCACCCAGCGTAGTATCGTCCGCAAATTTGGAGATACGACACTCAATTCCTTCGACCAAATCATTCATGTACAATTCTAAATAGCTGGGGCCCCAGCACTGATCCCTCCGAGTCACCATTCCAGATCGAGGGACCAGGATTCTGACGACCTTGGTTGACTGTCGCCCTTCTCTCCGCCAGAACTGACTGAAGAAGGAAGCATCTATGTCTTCAAGGAGGACGAGGTCATCGAATACGACGGAGAATTTTCTGCCGATACCATCGTGGAGTTCCTATTGGATGTAAGCGAGGGTCCATGGGGGCGGGGGCGGGGTTGGGGGTGGGTGGGTGGGGAGGGGCGGGAGAGAGAGGGAAAAGGGGAGGCCCCGTCGTGATCGTTGGCCCTCCCTCGCCGCCGAGGGACGACTCGCTTCCCTCGCTCCGAGCGCGAGGCCCCCGGTGGCCGAACAGCCCGATCCGGGGGGAACCGCAGCCCCCCCCCCTCTGTCGCACACGAGGGACAGAGACCGGCGGGGAAGGGGAAGGGAAAGGGGAACCGGCTTGCCGCAGGCCACACCTGCGCTTTTGGTCTCGGCACGCAACTGGCGACGAGGCGCGAGGTGCTCGGATGCACTCCCTCCGCTCGGAGCGGACTGGTCTTTGGGCCGGCGGGGGGGGGAGGCTCCCAGGGTGTCAGTGGGGATGTTGCACTGTATTGGGAGGGGGGAGAGGGTTTGAGGGTGGGGTCCCTTGTAACGTTCCCTCTGCCCCGACCTTGGGTTGGCGTCGGAGTTCCGAGTCGAGCGCTCGCTTTGGGGAGTCTCGGGTCTGGGGGTGGTTGGGGGGCCAGACTTTTGTGCCCTCCTCACGCGTTGCTTTGCCCTCCCCAGCTCCTCGAGGATCCCGTCGAGGTAATTGATGATGAATCGGAGATCGATGCCTTCGAAGACAATGACGATGAGCCCAAAGTGATCGGATATTTCAAGAGCGACGACTCGGAACGTAAGCTCCCCGCCGCGGCCCAAATAGTCCTTCCCTCTTTTCCCCCCCCGGCCCCCCATGCTCCCCCGGAGCCGCGGACACTCCCGGAGAGGTGTCAGGGATTCCATTTGCTCGGCGAACTGCCGGAGAATTCATCGCAATTGTGCATGGTGCTCCCAGTATGGTCTAACCCAAGGTATATGGAGACCAGAACTGTGCACAGTGCTCCCAGTGTGGTCTAAACCCAGGTATATGGAGACCAGAACTGTGCACGGTGCTCCCAGTGCGGTCTAACCCAGGTATATGGAGACCAGAACTGTGCACGGTGCTCCCAGTGTGGTCTAACCATGGTATATGGAGACCAGAACTGTGCACGGTGCTCCCAGTGTGGTCTAACCCAAGGTATATGGAGACCAGAACTGTGCACGGTGCTCCCAGTGTGGTCTAACCCAGGTATATGGAGACCAGAACTGTGCATGGTACTCCCAGTGTGGTCTAACCCAAGGTATATGGAGACCAGAACTGTGCACGGTGCTCCCAGTGTGGTCTAACCCAGGTATATGGAGACCAGAACTGTGCATGGTACTCCCAGTGTGGTCTAACCCAAGGTATATGGAGACCAGAACTGTGCACAGTGCTCCCAGTGTGGTCTAACCCAAGGTAAATGGCGACCGCAATTGTGCATGGTGCTCCCAGTGTGGTCTAACCCAAGGTATATGGAGACCAGAACTGTGCACGGTGCTCCCAGTGTGGTCTAACCCAGGTATATGGAGACCAGAACTGTGCATGGTACTCCCAGTGTGGTCTAACCCAGGTAAATGGCGACCAGAACTGTGCACGGTACTCCCAGTGTGGTCTAACCCAAGGTATATGGAGACCAGAACTGTGCATGGTACTCCCAGTGTGGTCTAACCCAGGTATATGGAGACCAGAACTGTGCACGGTGCTCCCAGTGTGGTCTAACCCAGGTATATGGAGACCAGAACTGTGCACGGTGCTCCAAGTGTGGTCTAACCCAGGGATATGGAGACCAGAACTGTGCACGGTGCTCCCAGTGTGGTCTAACCCAAGGTATATGGAGACCAGAACTGTGCACGGAGCTCCCAGTGTGGTCTAACCCAGGTATATGGAGACCAGAACTGTGCACGGTGCTCCCAGTGTGGTCTAACCCAGGTATACGGAGACCAGAACTGTGCATGGTACTCCCAGTGTGGTCTAACCCAAGGTAAATGGCGACCGCAATTGTGCATGGTGCTCCCAGTGTGGTCAAACCCAGGTATATGGAGACCAGAACTGTGTGCACGGTGCTCCCAGTGTGGTCTAACCCAAGGTATATGGAGACCAGAACTGTGCACGGAGCTCCCAGTGTGATCTAAACCCAGGTATATGGAGACCAGAACTGTGCACGGAGCTCCCAGTGTGATATGATTTGTATTTAATGTAATTACCTATTTATTCCATAGATTACAAAGCCTTTGAAGAAGCTGCAGAAGAATTTCAACCCTTCATCGCGTTTTATGCCACTTTCGATAGAGGCGTGAGTTGTTTAATCCTTAAGGCGGTTGTACATAACATCTCTGTAACCCCCTCCAGCCGCTACACCCCTCCCTATCTCTGTAACCTCCAGCCCCTACACCCCTCCCTATCTCTGTAACCTCATACACCCCTACACCCCTCCCTATCTCTGTAACCTCCAGCCCCTACACCCCTCCCTATCTCTGTAACCTCCAGCCCCTACACCCCTCCCTATCTCTGTAACCTCCAGCCCCTACACCCCTCCCTATCTCTGTAACCTCCAGCCCCTACACCCCTCCCTATCTCTGTAACCTCATACACCCCTACACCCCTCCCTATCTCTGTAACCTCCAGCCCCTACACCCCTCCCTATCTCTGTAACCTCCAGCCCCTACACCCCTCCCTATCTCTGTAACCTCCAGCCCCTACACCCCTCCCTATCTCTGTAACCTCCAGCCCCTACACCCCTCCCTATCTCTGTAACCTCCAGCCCCTACACCCCTCCCTATCTCTGTAACCTCCAGCCCCTACACCCCTCCCTATCTCTGTAACCTCCAGCCCCTACACCCCTCCCTATCTCTGTAACCTCCAGCCCCTACACCCCTCCCTATCTCTGTAACCTCCAGCCCCTACACCTCTCCCTATCTCTGTAACCCCCTCCAGCCTCTACACCCCTCCCTATCTCTGTAACCCCCTCCAGCCCCTACACCCCTCCCTATCTCTGTAACCTCCAGCCCCTACACCCCTCCCTATCTCTGTAACCTCCAGCCCCTACACCCCTCCCTATCTCTGCAACCTCCAGCCCCTACACCCCTCCCTATCTCTGTAACCTCCAGCCCCGACACCCCTCCCTATCTCTGTAACCTCCAGCCCCTACACCCCTCCCTATCTCTGTAACCTCCAGCCCCTACACCCCTCCCTATCTCTGTAACCTCCAGCCCCTACACCCCTCCCTATCTCTGTAACCTCCAGCCCCGACACCCCTCCCTATCTCTGTAACCTCCTCCAGCCCTGACACCCCTCCCTATCTCTGTAACCTCCTTCAGCCCCTACACCCCTCCCTATCTCTGTAACCTCCAGTCCCTACACTCCTCGCTATCTCTGTAACCTCGTCCCTACACCCCTCCCTATCTCTGTAACCTGCAGCCCCTACACCCCTCCCTATCTCTGTAACCTCCAGTCCCTACACCCCTCCCTATCTCTGTAACCTCCAGTCCCTACACCCCTCCCTATCTCTGTAACCTCCAGTCCCTACACCCCTCCCTATCTCTGTAACCTCCAGTCCCTACACCCCTCCCTATCTCTGTAACCTCCAGTCCCTACACTCCTCGCTATCTCTGTAACCTCCAGTCCCTACACCCCTCCCTATCTCTGTAACCTGCAGCCCCGACACCCCTCCCTATCTCTGTAACCTCCTCCAGCCCCTACACCCCTCCCTATCTCTGTAACCTCCAGCCCCTACACCCCCTCCCTATCTCTGTAACCCCCTCCAGCCCCAACGCCAGCCAGGGATGTACAATTGTTGTAGTTCATCCATGTGATCTTTCAATGTCTGCCATTGTCTATCCACCGTTAACCCTTCAAGTGTCACTCGCCTGTCTATCCGAGCCAATTCACGTCTCATACCAGCGAAGTTACCTTTCTCTAAGTTCAGGACCCTAGTCCCCGAATTAACTGTGTCCCTCTCCATCTTAATGAAGGATTCTACCATATTATGATCACTCTTCCCCCAAGGTGCCTCGCACGACAAGATTGCTGATTAATCCTCTCTCGTTACACAACACCCAGTCTCGGACGGCCGGCTCTCTAGTTGGTTCCTTGACATATCGGTCTCGAAAACCAGCCCTTATACACTCCAGGAAATCCTCCTCCACCGTATTGCTACCAGTTTGGTTAGCCCAATCTATATGTAGCTTAAAGTCACCCGTGATAACTGCTGTACCTTTATTGCACGCATCTCTAATTTCCTGTTTGATGCCCTCCCCAACCTCACGACCACTGTTTGGTGGTCTGTACACAACTCCCACTCACCTTTGGTGTTCCGTAGCTCCACCCAAACTGATTCCACCTCATCCAGGCTAATGTTCCCCCTTACTATTGCGTTAATCTCCTCTTTAACCAGCTACCTCGCCTCCTTCTCCTCTCTGTCTATCCTTCCTGAAAGTTGAATACCCCTGGATGTTGAGTTCCCAGCCTTGGTCACCCTGGAGCCATGACTCCGAGATGCCAATTACATCATAATCGTTAACAGTGAACTTTTCCACCTTATTACGAATACTCCTCGCGTTGAGGCACAGAGCCTCCAGGCTTGTCTTTTGAACACACGTTGCCCCTTGAGAATGTGACTGGAACCCTTTTTTTGCTTTTTGCCTTGGGTTCCTCTGCCCTCCACTGTTCCTCATCTCCTTTCTACCTTTTGCTTCTGCCCCCCATTTGGGTGTCCCTCTCGTCTCCCCGCAGAGATTCCCATCCCCCTGCCCTATTAGTTTCAACCCTCCCCACAACTGCACTCGCAAACGCTCCCCCCCTCCCACCCCCTCGGACATCGGTTCCGGTCCTGCCCAGGTCCAGACCGTTCCATAGAAACATAGAAACATAGAAAATAGGTGCAGGAGTAGGCCATTCAGCCCCTCTAGCCTGCACCGCCATTCGATGGGTTCATGGCTGAACATGCAACTTCAGTACCCCATTCCTGCTTTCTCACCATACCCCTTGATCCCCCCGAGTAGTAAGGACTTCATCGAACTCCTTTTTGAATATATTTAGTGAATTGGCCTCAACAACTTTCTGCGGTAGAGAATTCCACAGGTTCACCACTCTCTGGGTGAAGAAGTTCCTCCTCATCTCGGTCCTAAATGGCTTACCCCCTTATCCTTCAACTGTGACCCCCTGGACTCCCCCCAACATTGGGAACATTCTTCCCGCATCTAACCTGTCCCGTCCCGTCAGAATTTTCTATGAGGTCCACCTTCTCATCCTTCTAAACTCCAGTGACTACAAGCCCAGTCGATCCAGTCTCTCCTCATATGTCAGTCCCGCCATCCCGGGAATCAGTCTGGTGAGCCTTCGCTGCACTCCCTCAATGGTTTAGACGCGGGGATTAAGTGCAGTATCTCCAAATTTGCGGATGACACCAAGCTGGGTGGCAGTGTGAGCTGCGAGGAGGATGCAGGGTGACTTGGACAGGTTCGGTGAGTGGGCAAATGCGTGGCAGATGCAGTCTAGTGCGGGTAACTGTGAGGTTAACCACTGTGGGGGCAAAAACACGAGGGCAGGTTATCTGAAGGGTGACAGATTAGGAAAAGGGGAGATGCAACGAGACCTGGGTGTCATGGTACGTTAGTCATTGAAGGTTGGCCATGCAGGTACAGCAGGCGGTGAAGAAGGCAAATGGTTACGTTGGCCTTCATAGCGAGGGGGATTTGAGTACAGGGAGCAGGGAGGTGTTGCTACAGTTGTACAGGGCCCTTGGTGAGGCCACACCTGGAGTATTGTGTACAGTTTTGGTCTCCTAACCTGAGGAAGGACGTTCTTGCTATTGAGGGAGTGCAGCGAAGGTTCACCAGACTGATTCCCCGGGATGGCGGGACTGACCTATCAAGAAAGACTGGATCAACTGGGCTTGTATTCACTGGGAGTTCAGAAGGATGAGAGGGGGGACCTCATAGAAACGTTTAAAATTCTGATGGGACGGGACAGGTTAGATGCGGGAAGAATGTTCCCGATGTTGGGGAAGTCCAGAACCAGGGGGCTCACACAGTCTAAGGATAAGGGGGTGAGCCATTTAGGACCGAGATGAGGAGAGACTTCTTCACCCAGAGAGTGGTGAACCTGTGGAATTCTCTACCACAGAAAGTAGTTGGGGGCCAGTTCGTTGGAGATATTCAAAAAGGGAGTTAGATGAAGTCCTGACTACTCGGGGGATCAAGGGGTATGGCGAGAGAGCAGGAAGGGGGTACTGAAGTTGCATGTTCAGCCCATGAACTCATCGAATTGAGTAACGACTTGTGCGGGTAAAATTCACAGGGCTGTGCGATTTAATCCAAGGTTCCTGTCTCGCCCTCCGTTCCCCAGGTGGCCAGTGAACTCGACCTCAAGATCAACCAAGTTGACTTCTACGAACCATTCATGGATGAATCGGACTCATTGCCAGGAAAGACTCAGACTGAGAAAGAGATTGTAGACTATGTAAACAAACATAAGAGGTATGGATTCACCTCACCGAGACTCCGAGAGTGTTTGACGGGGACAGTGGAGAGGGAGCTTTACTCTGTATCCAACCCCCTGTACCTGCCCTGGGAGTGTTTGACGGGGACAGTGGAGAGGGAGCTTTACTCTGTATCTAACCCACTGTACCTGCCCTGGGAGTGTTTGATGGGACAGTGTAGAGGGAGCTTTACTCTGTATCTAACCCCCTGTACCTGCCCTGGGAGTGTTTGATGGGACAGTGTAGAGGGAGCTTTACTCTGTATCTAACCCACTGTACCTGCCCTGGGAGTGTTTGATGGGACAGTGTAGAGGGAGCTTTCCTCTATATCTAACCCCCTGTACCTGCCCTGGGAGTGTTTGATGGGGACAGTGTAGAGGGAGCTTTACTCTGTATCGAACCCCCTGTACCTGCCCCGGGAGTGTTTGATGGGACAGTGTAGAGGGAGCTTTACTCTGTATCTAACCCCCTGTACCTGCCCTGGGAGTGTTTGATGGGGACAGTGTAGAGGGAGCTTTACTCTGTATCTAACTCCCTGTACCTGCCCTGGGAGTGTTTGATGGGACAGTGTAGAGGGAGCTTTACTCTGTATCTAACCCCCTGTACCTGCCCCGGGAGTGTTTGATGGGACAGTGTAGAGGGAACTTTACTCTGTATCTAACCCCCTGTACCTGCCCTGGGAGTGTTTGATGGGGACAGTGTAGAGGGAGCTTTACTCTGTATCTAACCCCCTGTACCTGCCCTGGGAGTGTTTGATGGGGACAGTGTAGAGGGAGCTTTACTCTGTATCTAACCCCCTGTACCTGGCCCGGGAGTGTTTGACGGGACAGTGTAGAGGGAGCTTTACTCTGTATCTAACCCCCTGTACCTGCCCCGGGAGTGTTTGATGGGACAGTGTAGAGGGAGCTTTACTCTGTATCTAACCCCCTGTACCTGCCCTGGGAGTGTTTGATGGGACAGTGTAGAGGGAGCTTTACTCTGTATCTAACCCCCTGTACCTGCCCTGGGAGTGTTTGATGGGGACAGTGTAGAGGGAGCTTTACTCTGTATCTAACCCCCGGTACCTGCCCCGGGAGTGTTGGATGGGACTCTCGATTTCAATCGTTTGATATTTATAATTTCAGGGCGACATTGCGAAAACTCAAGCCAGACAGTATGTATGAGACCTGGGTGAGTATTACATATTCAGAGTTTGATGTATCAGCCTCTGTCTGTGCCCTGGGTGTGTCTGATATCACAGAGATCTCTTTCTACCTTCTAGGAAGATGACATTGACGGGATACACATTGTGGCTTTTGCCGAGGAAGATGATACAGGTAAGTGCAAGGCGGTCAAAGCTCTTCAACTGTGGCGGGCTTCAACACTCAACAGCTTTGACAAATTGTGTTTGCAAAAGAACATCAGGAACAGAACCAGGAGCCGGCCGGACGGCCCCTTCGAGCCTGCTCCGCCATTGAGCACTGTGTGATATCTTCACGGAGCACAGCGCACACAGCTCCTCACAAGGCAGGCAGCTCTCTCAGGAGCCTCCGGAAACCTGCCCGGTTCTGTTTCTTATTAACTCTGCTGTTGCAGTACACAAATGCGTCCACATCCACAAAGTGGCGCCACCAACAAGCTTGCCGACGTGACCAATACCATCGTGGGCTGATCCAATCGTGGACCCAGCTCCACTTCCCTGCCCCGCCCCCTTATCGTTTAACATCTCCGCCTTAAATATATTCAATGTCCCGGCTCCCACAGCTCTCTGAGGCAGCGAGTTCCACAGATTTACAACCCTCCGAGAGAAGAAATCCCACCTCATCTCAGCTTTAAATGGGCGGCCCCTTAATCTAAGACCGTGCCCCCCCCTAGTTCTAGTCTCCCCCCGCCCCCATCACTGCACTCCCCCGATGGCAAGTACATCCTTCCTTGGGTACGAACAAAATTGTGCCCCACCTCTCAGACACAGCCTCCCATACTCGTTCTCCCTAAGGCTCCCCCGCATCGGTGGCAACATCCTCGATGGCAAGTACATCCTTGCTTGGGTACGAACAAAATTGTGCCCCACCTCTCAGACACAGCCTCCCACACTCGTTCTCCCTGAGGCTCAGTGGCAACATCCTCTCTGCATCCACCTCGTAATCGTACACCTCTCGATAAGGTCACCTCTCATTCTTCTGAACCCCAATGAGTAGAGGCCCAACCCCCTCAACCTCTCCTCATAAGTCAACCCCCTCATCTCCGGAATCGAACGAGTGAACCTTCTCTGAACTGCCCTCCAAAGCGAGTGTGTCCTCTCGTAAATACGGAGAGCAGAACTGTGCACGCAGTACTCCAGGTGTGGCCTCACCAATACCCCTGTATAAACTGTAAGCGAGACTTCCCCTGCTTTGATACTCCCATCCCCCTTTGCAATAAAGGCCAAGATACCATTGGCCCTTCCTGATCACTTGCTGTACCTGCGTACTAACCTTTTGTGTTTCATGCACAAGTAACCCCCAGGTCCCGCTGTACTGCGGCACTTTGTAATCTTTCTCCCGTTCAAATAATAACTCACTCTGCGATTGTTTTTCTGCCAAAGTGCGTGACCTCGCACTTTCCCACATTATACTCCCTCCGACAAATGTTTGCCCCACTCCCCGAGCCGGTCGATGTCCTTTTGCAGAGTTTGTGTGTCCTCCTCACACATGGCTTCTCCTCCCATCTTTGTATGGTCAGTAAACTTGGCCACGCGACACTCAGTCCCTTCTTCCAAGTCGTGAATCTAGATTCTAAATAGCTGGGGCCCCAGCTCTGATCCCTGCGGCACACCCCACTAGTTACTGATTCCTGCTCACACACGGCTTCTCCTCCCATCTTTGTATGGTCAGTAAACTTGGCCACGTTACACTCAGTCCCTTCTTCCAAGTTGTTAATCTAGATTCTAAATAGCTGGGGCCCCAGCTCTGATCCCTGCGGCACACCCCACTAGTTACTGATTCCTGCTCACACACTGCTTCTCCTCCCATCTTTGTATCATCAGCAAACTTGGCCACGTGAGACTCGGTCCCCTTCTTCCAAGTCGTGAATCGAGATTCTAAATAGCTGGGGCCCCAGCTCTGATCCCTGCCGCACCCCGAAAGTCACGGTTCGCCAAGCCGAGAATGAACCATTGCTCCCGACTCTCTGTTTCCTGTTCGTGAGCCAATCCTCTGTCAACCCCCCCCAAGCCACTTCACAGGAGCACTGAGAGATAAAACAATTGGACATGGAATCGCAGAAGTAGGAATTACATCGGGTTTTTTTTTTAATCGCGATTTGTCCTTCTAGTCAACTGAATCACCATCATTGCCGGCAGTCCCTCGCAATCGAGGCAGGCTTGCTTCCCACTCTTAACACGAGGCCTTCGGTGGCCGAACAGTCCAATACGGGGACCGCAGTACCCCTCCCCCCTCCCCTGTCACACGAGGGACAGATAGCCGTTGAGGGAAAGGGGGGAGGGGTGGGGACTGATTTGCCGCGCGCTCCTTCCTGCACGCAATTGGCGACGAGACTCGAGGTGCTCAGCGCACTCCCGGGTGCACTCCCTCCACTCGAGGGGGGGGGGGGCGGACTTGTCTTTGGGCCGGGGGGGTGGGGGCTCTCAGGGTGTGTGGGTGGGGGATGTTGCACTGTATCAGGGAGGGGGGGTGTGTGTGTGTCCCTTGTGACATTCCCTCTGCCCCCCACACCCCACCTTTGGCTCGACACGGAACTCTGACACGGTTAGCAAGCCCCAAGTTGTGACGTCCTGATTGGAGCCATTGACCAGGTCAAAAGCCCAGAGTCTCACCTCCAAGCATCATACCGTCAGTAGTTACTCCTCCAGGGTCGCGATATCTTCCCTTTCCCCTCCAGTGACAAAGGGAACTGCAGACAAAGAAACGTTCACATTATAGTCCTTCTGTGCTCAACCTTTCAATCAAAGACAGCACAAGAAGAAATTATTAGTCCCTGCACCCCTCCCTATCTCTGTAACCTCCAGTCCCTGCACCCCTCCCTATCCCTGTAACTCCCTCCAGTCCCTACACCCCTCCCTATCGCTGTAACTCCCTCCAGTCCCTACACCCCTCCCTATCTCTGTAACTCCCTCCAGTCCCTACACCCCTCCCTATCTCTGTAACCTCCAGCCCCTACACCCCTCCCTATCTCTGTAACCTCCAGTCCCTGCACCCCTCCCTATCTCTGTAACCTCCAGCCCCTACACCCCTCCCTATCTCTGTAACTCCCTCCAGTCCCGACACCCCTCCCTATCTCTGTAACCTCCAGCCCCTACACCCCTCCCTATCTCTGTAACTCCCTCCAGCCCCTACACCCCTCCCTATCTCTGTAACCTCCTCCAGCCCCTACACCCCTCCCTATCTCTGTAACCTCCAGCCCCTAGACCCTCCCTATCTCTGTAACCCCCCTACACACCTCCCTATCTCTGTAACTCCCTCCAGCCCCTACACCCCTCCCTATCTATGTAACCTCCAGCCCCTGCACCCCTCCCTATCTCTGTAACTCCCTCCAGTCCCTACACCCTTCCCTATCTCTGTAACCTCCAGCCCCTACACCCCTCCCTATCTCTGTAACTCCCTCCAGTCCCTACACCCCTCCCTATCCCTGTAACCTCCAGTCCCTACACCCCTCCCTATCTCTGTAACTCCCTCCAGTCC
Source organism: Pristiophorus japonicus (assembly GCF_044704955.1). NCBI lineage: Eukaryota > Metazoa > Chordata > Chondrichthyes > Pristiophoridae > Pristiophorus > Pristiophorus japonicus. Next base: position 19,232 of record NW_027251308.1, read on the forward strand.
CTACACCCCTCCTGATCTCTGTAACCTTCAGCCCCTACATCCCTCCCTATCTCTGTAACTCCCTCCAGCCCCGACACCCCTCCCTATCCCTGTAACCTCCAGCCCCTACACCCCTCCCTATCTCTGTAACTACCTCCAGTCCCTACACCCTTCCCTATCTCTGTAACTCCCTCCAGTTCCTACACCCTTCCCTATCTCTGTAACCTCCAGCTCCTACACCCCTCCCTATCTCTGTAACCTCCAGCCCCTACACCCCTCCCTATCTCTGTAACTCCCTCCAGTCCCTACACCCCTCCCTATCTCTGTAACTCCCTCCAGTCCCTACACCCCTCCTTATCCCTGTAACCTCCAGTCCCTACACCCCTCCCTATCCCTGTAACGTCCAGCCCCTACACCCCTCCCTATCTCTGTAACCTCCAGCCGCTACACCACTCCCTATCTCTGTAACCTTCAGCCACTACACCCCTCCCTATCTCTCTAACTCCCTCCAGTGCCTACACCCCTCCCTATCTCTGTAACCTCCAGCCCCTACACCCCTCCCTATCTCTGTAACTCCTTCCAGCCCCTACACCCCTGCCTATCTCTGTAACCTCCTCCAGCCCCTACACCCCTCCCTATCTCTGTAACTCCCTCCAGTCCCGACACCCCTCCCTATCTCTGTAACCTCCAGCCCCTACACCCCACCCTATCTCTGTAACCTCCAGCCCCTACACCCCTCCCTATCTCTGTAACTTCCAGCCCCTACATCCCTCCCTATCTCTCTAACTCCCTCCAGTGCCTACACCCCTCCCTATCTCTGTAACCTCCAGCCCCTAGACCCCTCCCTATCTCTGTAACTCCCTCCAGCCCCTACACCCCTCCCTATCTATGTAACCTCCAGCCCCTGCACCCCTCCCTATCTCTGTAACTCCCTCCAGTCCCTACACCCTTCCCTATCTCTGGAACCTCCAGCCCCTGCACCCCTCCCTATCTCTGTAACTCCCTCCAGTCCCTACACCCCTTCCTATCTCTGTAACTCACTCCGTATCTCTGTAACCTCCAGCCCCTTCACCCCTCCCTATCTCTGTAACTCCCTCCAGTCCCTACACCCCTCCCTATCCCTGTAACCTCCAGCCCCTACACCCCTCCCCATCTCTGTAACTCCCTCCAGCCCCTACACCCCTCCCTATCTCTGTAACCTCCAGCCCCTACACCCCTCCCTATCTCTGTAACTCCCTCCAGTCCCTACACCCCTCCCGATCTCTGTAACCTCCAGCCCCTACACCCCTCCCTATCTCTGTAACTCCCTCCAGCCCCTACACCCCTCCCTATCCCTGTAACCTCCAGCCCCTACACCCCTCCCTATCTCTGTAACTCCCTCCAGTCCCTACACCCTTCTCTATCTCTGTAACTCCCTCCAGTCCCTACACCCTTCCCTATCTCTGTAACCTCCAGCTCCTACACCCCTCCCTATCTCTGTAACCTCCAGTCCCTACACCCCTCCCTATCTCTGTAACTCCCTCCAGTCCCTACATCCCTCCCTATCCCTGTAACTCCCTCCAGCCCCTACACCCCTCCCTATCTCTGTAACTCCCTCCAGCCCCTACACCCCTCCCTATCTCTGTAACCTCCAGTCCCTACACCCCTCCCTATCTCTGTAACCTCATCCAGCCCCTACACCCCTCCCCATCTCTGTAACCTCCTCCAGCCCCTACACCCCTCCCTATCTCTAACTCCCTCCAGTCCCTACACCCCTCCCTATCTCTGTAGCCTCCAGCCCCTACACCCCTCCCTATCTCTGTAACCTCCAGCCCCTACACCCCTCCCTATCTCTGTAACCTCCTCCAGCCCCTACACCCCTCCCTATCTCTGTAACCTCCTCCAGCCCCTACACCCCTCCCGATCTCTGTAACCTCCAGCCCCTACACCCCTCCCTATCTCTGTAACCTCCTCCAGCCCCTACACCTCTCCCTATCTCTGCAACCTCCAGCCCCTACACCCCTCCCTATCTCTGTAACCCCCAGCCCCTACACCCCTCCCTATCTCTGTAACCCTCCCAGATCTCTACGCCCCTCCAATCCTGCCCTCTCGAGCACCCCCCGATTCCCATCGTTCCACCATCGGAGGCCGTGCCTTCAGCTGCCCGGGGGCCCCAAGCTCTGGAACTCCCTCCCTCAACCTCTCCGCCTCTCTCTCTCTCCTCCTTTAAGACGCTCCTTAAAACCTGCCTCTCTGACCCAGCTTCTGGTCCCCTGTCCCGAATATCTCCTTATGTGGCTCGGGCTCGGGTTCTGTTCGATAATCTCTCCCCGTGTAGCACCTTGGGATGTTATACTATGTTAAAGATGCTCTATTAATGCACGAATGTGTGGCATCTGTAAGGAGTCGGGAAGATTAAATATATACCGAGATATCTATAGATATCGACGTTAACCTTTGACAAGATATTAATAGACAGTGATCACTGGATGTAATCCTGCTTTTCATATCTTGAAAGCGTCTCCACTTTCCAAACCGAAATATTAATTACAGCGATGCACATTCTGTCAACTCTGTCCCGGGGCGGTTCAAAGTTCGCTGACATACAAGTCCTAATAATCTCCACACCACAGACAGGAAGGGCCAGAGTTAACATGAGAGCCAAACCCCTTCCCATTCACTCCCACCGTACACAATCCCAGTGGACCCAGACCCCTTCCCATTCACTCCCACCGTACACAATCCCAATGGACCCAGACCCCTTCCCATTCACTCCCACTGTACACAATTCCAATGGACACAAACCCCTTCCCATTCACTCCCACCCTACACAATCCCAATGGACACAAACCCCTTCCCATTCACTCCCACCGTACACAATCCCAATGGACACAAACCCCTTCCCATTCACTCCCACCCTACACAATCCCAATGGACACAACCCCTTCCCATTCACTCCCACTGTACACAATCCCAATGGACACAAACCCCTTCCCATTCACTCCCACCCTACACAATCCCAATGGACACAAACCCCTTCCCATTCACTCCCACCGTATACAATCCCAATGGATCCAAACCCCTTCCCATTCACTCCCACCGTACACAATCCCAATGGACCCAGACCCCTTCCCATTCACTCCCACTGTACACAATCCCAATGGACCCAGACCCCTTCCCATTCACTCCCACTGTACACAATCCCAATGGACCCAAACCCCTTCCCATTCACTCCCACCGTACACAATCCCAATGGACCCAAACCCCTTCCCATTCACTCCCACTGTACACAATCCCAAAGGACCCAAACCCCTTCCCATTCACTCCCACCGTACACAATCCCAATGGACCCAAACCCCTTCCCATTCACTCCCACTGCACACAATTCCAATGGACCCAAACCCCTTCCCATTCACTCCCACCCCACACAATCCCAATGGACCCAACCCCCTTCCCATTCACTCCCACTGTACACAATCCCAACGGACCCAAACCCCTTCCCATTCACTCCCACCATACACAATCCCAATGGACCCAAACCCCTTCCCATTCACTCCCCCCGTACACAATCCCAATGGACCCAAACCCCTTCCCATTCACTCCCACTGTACACAATCCCAATGGACCCAAACCCCTTCCCATTCACTCCCACCGCACACAATCCCAATGGATCCAAAACCCTTCCCATTCACTCCCACCGTACACAATCCCAATGGACCCAAACCCCTTCCAATTGACTCCCACCGCACACAATCCCAATGGATCCAAACCCCTTCCCATTCACTCCCACCGTACACAATCCCAATGGACCCAAAACCCTTCCAATTGACTCCCACCGTACACAATCCCAATGGACGCAAACCCCTTCCCATTCACTCCCACCGTACACAATCCCAATGGACTCAAACCCCTTACCATTCACTCCCACCATACACAATCCCAATGGACACAAACCTCTTCCCATTCACTCCCACCGTACACAATCCCAATGGACCGAAACCCCTTCCCATTCACTCCCACCGTACACAATCCCAATGGACCCAACCCCTCCTGAATGGGCGTCCTCCTGTTCCTGTGTTCCCCCAAAAAAGGATGAGCACCTTGAAGTGAGAGCGGGAAAGTGGGATCAGGCCGGGATGGCTCTTGGTCAGACGGCGGAGAAACGATGGGCCAGAAAGGACCTGCTCATTTGTCGTGGTCAGCGAGGAGGGGGATGGGGGGGATGGGGGCACGGGTGGAGTTTTGCATCACTCATGGGATCTTTCTTGTCCTTGCAGAAGGCCTGCAGTTCCTGGAGCTCTTGAAGGAGGTGGCAGAGGATAATACAGACAATCCTGATCTCAGCATCATCTGGATCGACCCAGAGGACTTCCCCCTGGTAACCCAACTCCTTCCCTCATTGGTTGGCCGATGGAAGCTTCCATTCATGGGGGTGGCTATCTTCCAGTGGTAGAACCCGGGACAGTTGGATTCAGAGGGGTGGATAACAGCAAGTGGTACAACACTGGACTCTCCCATTCAGAGGGATGTGTTAACCCAGGACTGTCCCGATCGGGCAGTGGGGGAATGGGCAACATTTATTTCCCATCTCCTAGTTGCCCTCGAGAAGCTGGTGGTCTCCTTGAACACAACAGAGGGCAGTTAAGGGTCAATCACACTGGGTCTGGAGGGTTAAGGGCTTCAGTGAAGATGCAGTTTTCCGACAATACTGTACTTTCATTGCCGCCATTACTGTCACTAGCTTTTTTTTTATTCCACATTAATTCAATTCATTGAAATTATAGTCCCCAGCTACCCTGGGCTCACGTCTCTAGATTGCTGATTGCAGAACTGGTCGCCGTATTATAGGAAGGACGTGATTGCACTGGAGAGGGTGCAGAGGGGATTTACCAGGATGTTGCACTGGAGAGGGTACAGAGGAGATTTACCAGGATGTTGCACTGGAGAGGGTACAGAGGAGATTTACCAGGATGTTGCACTGGAGAGGGTACAGAGGAGATTTACCAGGATGTTGCACTGGAGAGGGTACAGAGGAGATTTACCAGGATGTTGCACTGGAGAGGGTGCAGAGGAGATTTACCAGGATGTTGCACTGGAGAGGGTACAGGGGAGATTTACCAGGATGTTGCACTGGAGAGGGTACAGAGGAGATCTACCAGGATGTTGCACTGGAGAAGGTGCAGAGGAGATTTACCAGGATGTTGCACTGGAGAGGGTGCAGAGGAGGTTTACCAGGATGTTGCACTGGAGAGGGTGCAGAGGAGGTTTACCAGGATGTTGCACTGGAGAGTGTGCAGAGGAGATTTACCAGGATGTTGCACTGGAGAGGGTGCAGAGGAGGTTTACCAGGATGTTGCACTGGAGAGGGTACAGAGGAGATTTACCAGGATGTTGCACTGGAGAGGGTGCAGAGGAGATTTACCAGGATGTTGCACTGGAGAGGGTGCAGAGGAGATTTACCAGGACGTTGCACTGGAGAGGGTACAGAGGAGATTCACCAGGATGTTGCACTGGAGAGGGTGCAGAGGAGATTTACCAGAATGTTGCACTGGAGAGGGGTACAGAGGAGATTTACCAGGATGTTGCACTGGAGAGGGTGCAGAGTGGATTTACCAGGATGTTGCACTAGAGAGGGTACAGAGGAGATTTACCAGGATGTTGCACTGGAGAGGGGTACAGAGGAGATTTACCAGGATGCTGCACTGGAGAGGGTGCAGAGGAGATTTACCAGGATGTTGCACTGGAGAGGGTGCAGAGGAGATTTACCAGGACGTTGCACTGGAGAGGGTACAGAGGAGATTTACCATGATGTTGCACTGGAGAGGGTGCAGAGGAGATTTACCAGGATGTTGCACTGGAGAGGGTACAGAGGAGATTGACCAGGATGTTGCACTGGAGAGGGTGCAGAGGAGATTTACCAGGATGTTACACTGGAGAGGGTACAGAGGAGATTTACCAGGATGTTGCACTGGAGAGGGTGCAGAGGAGATTTACCAGGATGTTGCACTGGAGAGGGTACAGAGGAGATTTACCAGGATGTTGCACTGGAGAGGGTACAGAGGAGATTTACCAGGATGTTGCACTGGAGAGGGTACAGATGAGATTTACCAGGATAGGGTGCAGAGGAGATTTATCAGGATGTTGCACAAGAGAGGGTGCAGAAGAGATTTACGAGGAATGTTGCACTGGAGAGGGTGCAGAGGAGGCTTACCAGGATGTTGCACTGGAGAGTGTGCAGAGGAGATTTACCAGGATGTTGCACTGGAGAGGGTGCAGAGCAGATTTACTAGGATGTTGCACTGGAGACGGGGTGCAGAGGAGATTTACCAGGATGTTGCACTGGAGAGGGTGTAGAGGGGATTTACCAGGATGTTGCACTGGAGAGGGTGCAGAGGAGATCTACCAGGATGTTGCACTGGAGAGGGTACAGAGGAGATTTACCAGGATGTTGCACTGGAGAGGGTACAGAGGAGATTTACCAGGATGTTGCACTGGAGAGGGTACAGAGGAGATTTACCAGGATGTTGCACTGGAGAGGGTACAGAGGAGATCTACCAGGATGTTGCACTGGAGAGGGTACAGAGGAGATTTACCAGGATGTTGCACTGGAGAGGGTACAGAGGAGATTTACCAGGATGTTGCACTGGAGAGGGTACAGAGGAGATTTACCAGGATGTTGCACTGGAGAGGGTACAGAGGAGATTTACCAGGATGTTGCACTGGAGAGGGGGTGCAGAGGAGATTCACCAGGATGTTGCACTGGACTGGAGAATCTTCGCGAGGAGGACAGATTGGAGAGGCTGGGTTTGTTCTCATTGGAGCAGAGGAGGTTGAGAGGAGACCTCATTGAGGTGCGCAAAATATTAAGGGGCCCTGGACATAGTGGCTCGGGAAGGGTCTATTTCCGTTGGTCTATTACGAGGGGCATGGTTTTTGCGGTGGTTGGTGGGAGGTTGAGCGGGGATTTGATGGGGGGGCCTTCTTCGCGCTGTGGGCTCTGGAACTCGCTGCTTGGAAGGGTGTTGGATGGAGAAACACTCACCACTTTCCAGAGATGGTTGGACGGGCACTTGAAGTGCCGTAACCTTCATTGGCGCTGAATGAGGGCCTCGTGGCTCTCTGCCGGCCATCGAGGACTCGCTGGCCCGCGATGGACTCCCTCCACGATGTAAATTTCTCCGTTGCCGCGATGCCCAGAGAATTGACAGCCGGCGGTTTATGGTGTTCTGTGCACAGGGACTGAACCTGGATACCCTTTTCTCCCACCCCTACAGCTGAACCCTTACTGGGAGAAGACATTTGACATCGACATCTCTGAACCACAGATTGGAGTGGTCAACGTGACAGACGTGAGTAGACAATTCGGACTCTGGGAAGTGTGAAGGATTTAGAACATAAGAATTAGGAACAGGAGTAGGCCATCGAGCCCCTCGAGCCCTGCTCCGCCATTCAACAAGATCGTGGCTGATCTGGCCGTGGGCTCAGCTCCACTGACCTGCCCGCTCCCCGTAACCCTTAATTCCCTCATTGGTTAAACATCTATCTACCTGTGGCTTGAACACATTCAATGAGCTAGGCCTCAACTGCTTCCCTGGGCGGAGTATTCCACAGATTCACAACCCTCTGGGAGAACAAATTCCTTCTCAGCTCGGTTTTCAATGGGCTCCCCCCCGTATTTCGAGTCCTAGTCTCCCCGACCAGTGGATACAACCTCTCCCTTGTCTATCCCGAAATGTTTCTACAAGATCACCCCCCTCATCCTTCTGAACTCCCAACGCGTAAAGACCCAATCTACTCAATCTATCATCAGAAGGTCACCCCCTCATCCTTCTGAACTCCCAACGAGTAAAGACCCCAGTCTACTCAATCTATCATCAGAAGGTCACCCCCTCATCCTTCTGAACTCCCAACGCGTAAAGACCCAATCTACTCAATCTATCATCAGAAGGTCACCCCCTCATCCTTCTGAACTCCCAATGCGTAAAGACCCCAGTCTACTCAATCTATCATCAGAAGGTCACCCCCTCATCCTTCTGAACTCCCAACGCGTAAAGACCCAATCTACTCAATCTATCATAAGGTCACCCCCTCATCCTTCTGAACTCCCAATGCGTAAAGACCCCAGTCTACTCAATCTATCATCATAAGGTAACCCCCTCATCCTTCTGAACTCCCAACGAGTAAAGACCCAGTCTACTCAATCTATCATCATAAGGTAACCCCCTCATCCTTCTGAACTCCCAACGAGTAAAGACCCAGTCTACTCAATCTATCATCAGAAGGTCACCCCCTCATCCTTCTGAACTCCCAACGAGTAAAGACCCAATCTACTCAATCTATCATCATAAGGTCACCCCCTCATCCTTCTGAACTCCCAATGCGTAAAGACCCCAGTCTACTCAATCTATCATCATAAGGTCACCCCCTCATCCTTCTGAACTCCCAACGAGTAAAGACCCAATCTACTCAATCTATCATCATAAGGTAACCCCCTCATCCTTCTGAACTCCCAACGAGTAAAGACCCAATCTACTCAATCTATCATCATAAGGTCACCCCCTCATCCTTCTGAACTCCCAACGCGTAAAGACCCCAGTCTACTCAATCTATCATCATAAGGTCACCCCCTCATCCTTCTGAACTCCCAACGCGTAAAGACCCAATCTACTCAATCTATCATCATAAGGTAACCCCCCTCATCCTTCTGAACTCCCAACGAGTAAAGACCCAGTCTACTCAATCTATCATCAGAAGGTCACCCCCTCATCTCCGGAATCAGCCCAGTGAATCGTCTCTGTACCCCCTCCAAAGCTAGTATATCCTTCGTTAAGTCAGGTGACCAAAACTGTGCACGCAGTACTCCAGCTGCGGCCTCACCAATACCCTGTACAGTTGCAGCAGGACCTCCCTGCTTTTGTACTCCATCCCTCTCGCGATGAAGGCCAACATCCCATTCGCCTTCCTGATTACCTGCTGCACCTGCAAACTAACTTTTTGGGATTCGTGCACAAGGAACCCCCAGGTCCCTCTGCACCTCAGCATGTTGTAATTTCTCCCCCCTTCAAATAATATTCCCTTTTACTGTGTTTTTTCCCCCCCCGCCAAGGTGGATGACCTCACACTTTCCGACATTGTATTCCATCTGCCAAACCTTAGCCCGTTCGCTTAACCTATCTAAATCTCTTTGCAGCCTCTCTGTGTCCTCTACACAACCCGCTTTCCCACGAATCTTAGTGTCGTCTGCAAATGTTGTTACAATACACTCTGTCCCCTCTTCCAGGTCATCTCTGTACATTGTAAACAATTGTGGTCCTCTACACAACCCGCTTTCCCACTAATCTTAGTGTCATCTGCAAATGTTGTTACAATACACTCTGTCCCCTCTTCCAGGTCATCTCTGTATATTGTAAACAGTTGTGGTCCTCTACACAACCCGCTTTCCCACTAATCTTTGTGCCATCTGCAAATGTTGTTACAATACACTCTGTCCCCTCTTCCAGGTCATCGATGTATATTGTAAACAGTTGTGGTCCCAGCACCGATCCCTGTGGCACACCACTAACCACCGATTTCTGACCGGAAAAGGACCCATTTATCCTGACTCTCTGCTTTTTGTTAGCCAGCCAATTCTCGATCCGTGCTAATACATTTCCTCTGACTCCGCGTACCTCTATCTTCTGCAGTAACCTTTTGTGTGGCACCTTATCAAATGCCTTTTGGAAATCTAAATACACCACATCCATCGGTACACCTCTATCCACCATGCTCGCTATATCCTCAAAGAATTCCAGTACATTAGTTAAACATGATTTTCCCCTTCATGAATCCATGTTGCATCTGCTTGATTGCACTATTCCTATCTAGATGTCCCGCTATTTCTTCCTTAATGATAGCTTCAAGCATTTTCCCCCGCTACAGATGTTAAACTAACCGGCCTATAGTTACCTGCCTTTTGCCTGCCCCCTTTTTTTAAAACAGAGGCGTTACATTAGCTGCTTTCCGATCCGATGGTACCTCCCCAGAGTCCAGAGAATTTTGGGAGATTATAACGAATGCATCCGCTATAACTTCCGCCATCTCTTTTAAAACCCTGGGATGCATTCCATCTGGACCTGGGGACTTGTCCACCTTGAGTCCCATTAGCCTGTCCAGCACTACCCCCCGCTAGTGATTTGAAGACAAGGATTTTGAAATCGAGGTGTTGCTCTCGCTCAATGAACACGGGTGCAATTGGAAAAACTGCAAATATAACACCCCGATTTAATAAAGAAGGCGGAGCAGATACCAGGGAACGAGACACCAGTTAACCTAACGTCTGTCGTTGGGGGAAAATGTTGGAGCCATTATTAAGGAAGCATGATGTTTGGAAAAGCATGATTCAATCGGGCAAGGTTTTATGAACGGGGAAATCACGTTTGACAAATTTGCTGGAGTTCTTTGAGGGTGTAATGTGCAGGGTGAATAAAAGGGGGAACCGGTAGATGTGGTATATTTGGACTTTCAGAAGATGCAACATAAAAGGGTGCTTCATGGGGGGTGGGGGGGGGGGTAATATGTTAGCACGGATCGAGGATTGGCCAACGAACAGAGAACAGAGTGGGGGTAAATGGGTCCGTTTTCCCCGCGGCAAACGAGTGGGGCTGCCGCAGGGATCAGAGCTGGGGCCCCAGCTATTTACAATCCACATGAACGACTTGGAAGAAGGGGACCGAGTGAAACGGAGCCAAGTTTGCTGATGATACAAAGATGGGAGGAGAAGCAGTGTGTGAGCAGGAATCAGTAACTAGTGGGGCTGCCGCAGGGATCAGTGGTGGGGCCCCAGCTATTTACAATCCACATGAACGACTTGGAAGAAGGGGACTGAGTGTCGCGTGGCCAAGTTTGCCGACCGTACAAAGATGGGAGGAGAAGCCATGTGTGAGGAGGACACAAAAAATCGGCAAAAGGACATCGACAGGTTAAGTGAGTGGGCACAAATTTGTCCGAGGGAGTATAATGTGGGAAAGTGTGAGGTCACGCACTTTGGCAGAAAAAAAATCAAAGAGTGAGTTATTATTTGAACGGGAGAAAGATTACAAAGTGCGGCAGTACAGCGGGACCTGGGGGTTACTTGTGCATGAAACACAAAAGGTTAGTACGCAGGTACAGCAAGTGATCAGGAAGGGCCAATGGTATCTTGGCCTTTATTGCAAAGGGTGGATGGAGTATAAAAGCGGGGAAGTCTTGCTTACAGTTTATACAGGGGTATTGGTGAGGCCACACCTGGAGTACTGCGTGCACAGTTCTGCTCTCCGTATTCACGGAAGGATACGCTTTGGAGGGCAGTTCAGCGAAGGTTCACTCGGCCGATTCCGGGGGGTCGTTGGACTTACGAGGAAAGGTTGAACAGGTCGGGCTTATACTCATTGGAGTTCAGAAGAATCTTATGGAAACGGATACGATTGACTCGCTGGATGCAGAGAGGATGTTTCCACCGATGGGGGAAGTCTGAGGGAGACCGAGTATGGGAGGCTGTGTCTGAGAGGTGGGGCACAATTTCGTTCGTAGCCAAGGAAGGATTCCATCGAGGGAGTGCAGTGATGGGGTAGACTAGAACTAGGGGGGAGGGGCACGGTGTTAGAATAAGGGGCCGCCCATTTAAAACTGAGATGGAGGAGGAATGTCTTCTCTCGGAGGGTTGTCAATCTGTGGAACTCGCTGCCTCAGAGAGCTGTGGGAAGCCGGGGACATTGGGTTATATTTAAGGCGGAGACCGACGGAGGTTTGCGCGGCAAGGGAGTGAAGGGTCATGGGGGGGGCGGGCGGGGAAGTGGAGCCGAGCCCGCGACCGGATGGGAGGCTGTGTATGAGGGGGCGGGGTCCAATTCCGTTCGTGCAACAAGGACGGATAATACTTGCCAGATCCCTCGATGCTGTGTCTGACGGGGGGGGGTACAATTCCGTCCGTGCCCACAAGGACGGATAATACTTGCCAGATCCCTCGATGCTGTGTCTGATAGGTGGGGTCCAATTCCGTCCGTGCCCACAAGGACGGATAATACTTGCCAGATCCCTCGATGCTGTGTCTGACGGGGGGGGTACAATTCCGTCCGTGCCCACAAGGACGGATAATACTTGCCAGATCCCTCGATGCTGTGTCTGATGGGTGGGGTCCAATTCCGTCCGTGCCCACAAGGACGGATAATACTTGCCAGATCCCTCGATGCTGTGTCTGACGGGTGGGGTCCAATTCCGTCCGTGCCCACAAGGACGGATAATACTTGCCAGATCCCTCGATGCTGTGTCTGAGGGGGTGGGGTCCAATTCCGTCCGTGCACACAAGGACGGATCATACTTGCCAGATCCCTCGATGCTGTGTCTGACGGGTGGGGTCCAATTCCGTCCGTGCCCACAAGGACGGATAATACTGGCCAGATCCCTCGATGCTGTGTCTGACGGGTGGGGTACAATTCCGTCCGTGCCCACAAGGACGGATAATACTGGCCATCCCTCGATGCGGTGAGGCGCGCGGGGGGGGGGGGGGGAAGGAAGGCTGGGACTTCTCGAGCCCCTCCCGACATGACCGCCTCTCTGTTCTCTCTCTCTCTCTCTGGCTGTGTGTGTGTGTGTATGTCCACCTCCACCCCAGGCCGACAGCATCTGGTTCGAGATGGACGAGGACGACCTGCCGTCTGCCGACGAGCTGGAGGAGTGGATTGAAGATGTCCTCTCCGGCGAGATCAACACCGAGGATGACGACGACGAGGAGGACGAGGAGGATGACGACGACGACGATGAGGATGACGACGAGGAGGACGAGGAGGATGACGACGACGACGATGAGGATGACAACGACGAGGAGGATGACGATGATGATGATGATGATGATGACGACGATGAATAAACATCTCCCCGGTTGCCCCACCTCCCTTTCAATGCCATCAGTCATCCACCTATTTATCTCCACTTGGATGTGACCCAAAGTGAAGTCCCGCACCCCCCAACACCCCCCGTCCCTTCTAATTTTATAACTGTAACGTTACAATTTTGTACAACCTTGGCTGTAATGGAAAGATTAAAAAAAAAATACACAGACGTGAAACTCCACACAACGCGTCCCGCCTCATTTGTCCGGCCGCCTCCCGCGGGTTCCTGAGCGCAGTTCCACATCCGCCTGATCCGCCAACGCCTCAGAACGTTCAACAGGACCATGGTCCAGCTCAACGCACTCACCCCGCACTATCTCTGGAACCGCCTACACCCCGCACTATCTCTGCAACCGCCTACACCCCGCACTATCTCTGCAACCGCCTACACCCCGCACTATCTCTGCAACCGCCTACACCCCGCACTATCTCTGCATCCGCCTACACCCCGCACTATCTCTGCAACCGCCTACACCCCGCACTATCTCTGCAACCGCCGACACCCCGCACTATCTCTGCAACCGCCTACACCCCGCACTATCTCTGCATCCGCCTACACCCCTCACTATCTCTGCAACCGCCTACACCCCGCACTATCTCTGCAACTGCCTACACCCCGCACTATCTCTGCAACCGCCTACACCCCGCACTATCTCTGCAACCGCCTACACCACGCACTATCTCTGCAACCGCCTACACCACTCACTATCTCTAACCTCCGACACCCCTCACTATCCCTAACCTCCTACACCCCTCACTATCTCTGCAACCGCCTACACCACTCACTATCTCTAACCTCCGACACCCCGCACTATCTCTGCAACCGCCTACACCCCGCACTATCTCTGCAACCGCCTACACCCCGCACTATCTCTGCAACCGCCTACACCCCTCACTATCTCTAACCTCCGACACCCCTCACTATCTCTAACCTCCTACACCCCTCACTATCTCTAACCTCCGACACCCCTCACTATCTCTAACCTCCCACACCCCTCACTATCTCTCACCTCCCACACCCCTCACTATCTCTCACCTCCCACACCCCTCACTATCTCTCACCTCCCACACCCCTCACTATCTCTAACCTCCTACACCCCTCACTATCTCTAACCTCCTACACCCCTCACTATCTCTAACCTCCTACACCACTCACTATCTCTAACCTCCGACACCCCTCACTATCTCTAACCTCCCACACCCCTCACTATCTCTAACCTCCTACACCCCTCACTATCTCTAACCTCCAACACCACTCACTATCTCTAACCTCCTACACCCCTCACTATCTCTAACCTCCGACACCCCTCACTATCTCTAACCTCCTACACCCCTCACTATCTCTAACCTCCCACACCCCTCACTATCTCTAACCGCCTACACCCCTCACTATCTCTGCAACCGCCGACACCACTCACTATCTCTAACCTCCGACACCACTCACTATCTCTAACCTCCTACACCCCTCACTATCTCTAACCTCCGACACCCCTCACTATCTCTAACCTCCTACACCCCTCACTATCTCTAACCTCCTACACACCTCACTATCTCTAACCTCCTACACCCCTCACTATCTCTAACCTCCTACACCCCTCACTATCTCTAACCTCCTACACCCCTCACTATCTCTAACCTCCTACACTCCTCACTATCTCTCACCTCCCACACCCCTCACTATCTCTAACCTCCTACACCCCTCACTATCTCTAACCTCCTACACTCCTCACTATCTCTCACTTCCCACACCCCTCACTATCTCTAACCTACTACACCCCTCACTATCTCTAACCTCCTACACCCCTCACTATCTCTAACCTCCCACACCCCTCACTATCTCTAACCTCCTACACCCCTCACTATCTCTAACCTCCCACACCCCTCACTATCTCTAACCTCCTACACCCCTCACTATCTCTCACCTCCCACACCCCTCACTATCTCTAACCTCCTACACACCTCACTATCTCCAACCTCCTACACCCCTCACTATCTCTAACCTCCTACACCCCTCACTATCTCTAACCTTCTACACCCCTCACTATCTCTAACCTCCTACACCCCTCACTATCTCTAACCTCCCACACCCCTCACTATCTCTAACCTCCTACACCCCTCACTATCTCTAACCTCCTACACCCCTCACTATCTCTATCCTCCTACACCACTCACTATCTCTAACCTCCGACACCCCTCACTATCTCTAACCTCCGACACCCCTCACTATCTCTAACCTCCTACACCCCTCACTATCTCTAACCTCCGACACCCCTCGCTATCTCTAACCTCCTACACCCCTCGCTATCTCTAACCTCCGACACCCCTCACTATCTCTAACCTCCGACACCCCTCACTATCTCTAACCTCCGACACCCCTCACTATCTCCAACCTCCGACACCCCTCACTATCTCTCACCTCCTACACGCCTCACTATCTCTAACCTCCTACACCCCTCACTATCTCTAACCTCCCACACCCCTCACTATCTCTAACCTCCTACACCCCTCACTATCTCTAACCTCCCACACCCCTCACTATCTCTAACCTCCTACACCCCTCACTATCTCTAACCTCCCACACCCCTCACTATCTCTAACCTCCTACACCCCTCACTATCTCTAACCTCCTACACCCCTCACTATCTCTATCCTCCTACACCCCTCACTATCTCTAACCTCCTACACCCCTCACTATCTCTAACCTCCCACACCCCTCACTATCTCTTACCTCCTACACCCCTCACTATCTCTAATCTCCTACACCCCTCACTATCTCTAACCTCCTACACCCCTCACTATCTCTAATCTCCTACACCCCTCACTATCTCTAACCTCCGACACCCCTCACTATCTCTAACCTCCTACACCCCTCACTATCTCTAACCTCCTACACCCCTCACTATCTCTAACCTCCGACACCCCTCACTATCTCCAACCTCCGACACCCCTCACTATCTCTAACCTCCGACACCCCTCACTATCTCTAACCTCCGACACCCCTCACTATCTCTAACCTCCGACACCCCTCACTATCTCTAACCTCCTACACCCCTCACTATCTCTAACCTCCTACACCCCTCACTATCTCTAACCTCCCACACCCCTCACTATCTCTAACCTCCCAGACCCCTCACTATCTCTAACCTCCTACACCACTCACTATCTCTAACCTCCGACACCCCTCACTATCTCTAACCTCCGACACTCCTCCCTATCTCTAACCTCCTACACCCCTCACTATCTCTAACCTCCTACACCCCTCACTATCTCTAACCTCCGACACCCCTCACTATCTCTAACCTCCCACACCCCTCACTATCTCTAACCTCCTACACCCCTCACTCTCTCTAACGTCCTACACCCCTCACTCTCTCTAACCTCCTACACCCCTCACTATCTCTAACCTCCTACACCCCTCACTATCTCTCACCTCCTACACCCCTCACTATCTCTCACCTCCTACACCCCTCACTATCTCTAACCTCCTACACCCCTCACTATCTCTCACCTCCGACACCCCTCACTATCTCTAACCTCCGACACCCCTCACTATCTCTAACCTCCTACACCACTCACTATCTCTAACCTCCTACACCACTCACTATCTCTCACCTCCTACACCCCTCACTATCTCTAACCTCCCACACCCCTCACTATCTCTAACCTCCGACACCCCTCACTATCTCTAACCTCCGACACCCCTCACTATCTCTAACCTCCGACACCCCTCACTATCTCTAACCTCCGACACCCCTCACTATCTCTAACCTCCTACACCCCTCACTATCTCCGCATCCGCCTACACCCCTCACTATCTCTAACCTCCGACACCCCTCACTATCTCTAACCTCCTACACCCCTCACTATCTCTAACCTCCTACACCCCTCACTATCTCTAACCTCCTACACCCCTCACTATCTCTAACCTCCTACACCCCTCACTATCTCTAACCTCCTACACCCCTCACTATCTCTAACCTCCTACACCCCTCACTATCTCTAACCTCCTACACCCATCACTATCTCTAACCTCCTACACCCCTCACTATCTCTAACCTCCGACACCCCTCACTATCTCTAACCTCCCACACCCCTCACTATCTCTAACCTCCTACACCCCTCACTATCTCTCACCTCCCACACCCCTCACTATCTCTAACCTCCGACACCCCTCACTATCTCTAACCTCCTACACCCCTCACTATCTCCGCATCCGCCTACACCCCTCACTATCTCTAACCTCCGACACCCCTCACTATCTCTAACCTCCCACACCCCTCACTATCTCTAACCTCCTACACCCCTCACTATCTCTAACCTCCTACACCCCTCACTATCTCTAACCTCCTACACCCCTCACTATCTCTAACCTCCTACACCCCTCACTATCTCTAACCTCCTACACCCCTCACTATCTCTAACCTCCTACACCCCTCACTATCTCTAACCTCCTACACCCCTCACTATCTCCGCATCCGCCTACACCCCTCACTATCTCTAACCTCCGACACCCCTCACTATCTCTAACCTCCCACACCCCTCACTATCTCTAACCTCCTACACTCCTCACTATCTCTAACCTCCTACACTTCTCCCTATCTCTAACCTTCTACACTCCTCCCTATCTCTAACCTCCTACACTCCTCCCTATCTCTAACCTCCTACACTCCTCCCTATCTCTAACCTCCTACACTTCTCCCTATCTCTAACCTTCTACACTCCTCCCTATCTCTAACCTCCTACACTCCTCCCTATCTCTAACCTCCTACACTCCTCCCTATCTCTAACCTCCTTCACCCCTCCCTATCTCTGTAACCTCCTACACCCCTCCCTATCTCTGTATCCTCCTACACTCCTCCCTATCTGTAACCTCCTACACTCCTCACAATCTCTAACCTCCAACACTCCTCCCTATCTCTAACCTCCTACACCCCTCCCTATCTCTAACCTCCGACACTCCTCACTATCTATAACCTCCTACACTCCTCCCTAGCTCTAACCTCCTACACTCCTCCCTATCTCTAACCTCCTACACTCCTCCCTATCTCTAACCTCCTACACTCCTCCCTATCTCTAACCTCCTACACTCCTCCCTATCTCTAACCTCCTACACTCCTCCCTATCTCTGTAACCTCCTACACTACTCCCTATCTCTAACCTCCTACACTCCGACCTTTCTCTAACCTCCTACACTCCTCCCTATCTCTAACCTCCTACACTCCTCCCTATCTCTGTATCCTCCTACACTCCTCCCTATCTCTAACCTCCTACACCCCTCCCTATCTCTGTAACTACCTACACTCCTCACTATCTCTAACCTCCTACACTCCTCCCTATCTCTGTAACCACCTACACTCCTCCCTATCTCTAACCTCCTACACTCCTCCCTATCTCTGTAACCTCCTACACTACTCCCTATCTCTAACCTCCTACACTCCGACCTTTCTCTAACCTCCTACACTCCTCCCTATCTCTAACCTCCTACACTCCTCCCTATCTCTGTATCCTCCTACACTCCTCCCTATCTCTAACCTCCTACACCCCTCCCTATCTCTGTAACCACCGACACTCCTCACTATCTCTAACCTCCTACACTCCTCCCTATCTCTGTAACCACCTACACTCCTCCCTATCTCTAACCTCCTACACTCCTCCCTATCTCTGTAACCTCCTACACTCCTCCCTATCTCTAACCTCCTACACTCCTCCCTATCTCTGTAACCACCTACACTCCTCCCTATCTCTAACCTCCTACACTCCTCCCTATCTCTGTAACCTCCAACACTCCTCCCTATCTCTAACCTCCTACACTCCTCCCTATCTCTGTATCCTGCTACACTCCTCCATATCTCTAACCTCCAACACTCCTCCCTATCTCTGTAACCTCCTACACTCCTCTCTATCTCTAACCTCCAACACTCCTCCCGATCTAACATCCTGCACTCCTCCCTATCTCTGTAACCTCCTACACACCTCCCTATCTCTAACCTCCTACACTCCTCCCTATCTCTGTATCCTCCTACACTTCTCACTATCTCTAACCTCCAACACTCCTCCCTATCTCTGTAACCTCCTACACTCCTCCCTATCTCTAACCTCCTACACCCCTCCCTATCTCTAACCTCCTACACCCCTCCCTATCTCTAACCTCCTACACTGCTCCCTATCTCTAACCTCCTACACTCCTCCCTATCTCGAACCTCCTACACCCCTCCCTATCTCTAACCTCCTACACTCCTCCCTATCTCTAACCTCCTACACTCCTCCCTATCTCTAACCTCCTACACCCCTCCCTATCTCGAACCTCCGACACTCCTCCCTATCTCTAACCTCCTACACCCCTCACTATCTCTAACCTCCTACACTCCTCCCTATCTCTAACCTCCTACACTCCTCCCTATCTCTAACCTCCTACACTCCTCCCTATCTCGAACCTCCTACACTCCTCCCTATCTCGAACCTCCTACACTCCTCCCTATCTCTAACCTCCTACACTCCTCCCTATCTCTAACCTCCTACACTCCTCCCTATCTCTAACCTCCTACACTCCTCCCTATCTCTAACCTCCTACACTCCTCCCTATCTCTAACCTCCTACACTCCTCCCTATCTCGAACCTCCTACACTCCTCCCTATCTCGAACCTCCTACACTCCTCCCTATCTCTGTAACCTCCTACACTCCTCTCTATCTCTAACCTCCAAAACTCCTCCCGAACTAACATCCTGCACTCCTCCCTATCTCTGTAACCACCTACACTCCTCCCTATCTCTCTATCCTGCTACACTCCTCCCTATTTGTAACCTCCTACATTCCTCACTATCTCTAACCTCCTACACCCCTCCCTATCTCTAACCTCCTACACTCCTCCCTATCTCTGTAACCTCCAACACTCCTCCCTATCTCTGTATCCTCCTACACTCCTCCCTATCTCTTTATCCTCCAACACTCCTCCCTATCTCTAACCTCCTACACTCCTCCCTATCTCTGTAACCTCCAACACTCCTCCCTATCTCTGTAACCTCCTACACTCCTCTCTATCTCTAACCTCCAAAACTCCTCCCGAACTAACATCCTGCACTCCTCCCTATCTCTGTAACCACCTACACTCCTCCCTATCTCTCTATCCTGCTACACTCCTCCCTATCTCTAACCTCCTACACCCCTCCCTATCTCTAACCTCCTACACTGCTCCCTATCTCTAACCTCCTACACCCCTCCCTATCTCTAACCTCCCAAACTCCTCCCTATCTCTAACCTCCTACACTCCTCCCTATCTCTCTATCCTGCTACACTCCTCCCTATCTCTGTAACCTCCTACACTCCTCCCTATCTCTCTATCCTGCTGCACTACTCCCTATTTGTAACCTCCTACATTCCTCACTATCTCTAACCTCCTACACCCCTCCCTATCTCTAACCTCCTACACTCCTCCCTATCTCTGTAACCTCCAACACTCCTCCCTATCTCTGTATCCTCCTACACTCCTCCCTATCTCTGTAACCTCCAACACTCCTCCCTATCTCTGTATCCTCCTACACTCCTCCCTATCTCTAACCTCCTACACTCCTCCCTATCTCTGTATCCTGCTACACTCCTCCCCATCTCTGTAACCTCCTACACTCCTCTCTATCTCTAACCTCCAACACTCCTCCCGATCTAACATCCTGCACTCCTCCCTATCTCTGTCTCCTCCTACACTACTCACTATCTCTCTATCCTGCTACTTCCTCCCGATCTCTGTATCCTCCTAAACTCCTCCCTATCTCTAACCTCCTAAACTCCTCCCTATCTCTAACCTCCTACACTCCTCCCTATCTCTAACCTCCTACACTCCTCCCTATCTCTAACCTCCTACACTCCTCCCTATCTCTAACCTCCTACACTCCTCCCTATCTCTAACCTCCTACACTCCTCCCTATCTCTAACCTCCTACACTCCTCCCTATCTCTAACCTCCTACACTCCTCCCTATCTCTAACCTCCTACACTCCTCCCTATCTCTAACCTCCTACACTCCTCCCTATCTCTAACCTCCTACACTCCTCCCTATCTCTAACCTCCTACACTCCTCCCTATCTCTAACCTCCTACACTCCTCCCTATCTCTAACCTCCTACACTCCTCCCTATCTCTAACCTCCTACACTCCTCCCTATCCCTAACCTCCTACACTCCTCCCTATCTCTAACCTCCTACACTCCTCCCTATCTCTAACCTCCTACACTTCTCCCTATCTCTAACCTCCTACACTCCTCCCTATCTCTAACCTCCTACACTCCTCCCTATCTCTGTAACCTCCTACACC
The DNA here is from genome assembly GCF_044704955.1 of Pristiophorus japonicus. Classification (NCBI taxonomy): domain Eukaryota; kingdom Metazoa; phylum Chordata; class Chondrichthyes; family Pristiophoridae; genus Pristiophorus; species Pristiophorus japonicus. The sequence goes on from NW_027251308.1 coordinate 40,398, forward strand.
CCTCCCTATCTCTAACCTCGTACACACCTCCCTATCTCTGTAACCTGCTACACTCCTCCCCATCTCTAACCTCGTACACACCTCCCTATCTCTAACCTCCTACACTCCTCCCTATCTCTGTAACCTCCTACACTCCTCCCTATCTCTAACCTCCTACACTCCTCCCTATCTCTGTAACCTCCTACACCCCTCCCTATCTCTAACCTCGTACACACCTCCCTATCTCTAACCTCCTACACTCCTCCCTATCTCTAACCTCCTACACTCCTCCCTATCTCTAACCTCCTACACTCCTCCCTATCTCTGTAACCTCCTACACCCCTCCCTATCTCTAACCTCCGACACTCCTCACTATCTCTAACCTCCTACACTCCTCCCTATCTCTAACCTCCTACAATCCTCCCTATCTCTAACCTCCTACACTCCTCCCTAGCTCTAACCTCCTACACTCCTCCCTATCTCTAACCTCCTACACTCCTCCCTATCTCTGTAACCTCCTACACTACTCCCTATCTCTAACCTCCTACACTCCTCCCTATCTCTAACCTCCTACACTCCTCCCTATCTCTAACCTCCTACACTCCTCCCTATCTCTATCCTCCTACACTTCTCACTATCTCTAACCTCCTACACTCCTCCCTATCTCTGTAACCTCCTACACTCCTCCCTATCTCTAACCTCCAACACTCCTCCCGAACTAACATCCTGCACTCCTCCCTATCTCTAACCTCCTACACTCCTCCCTATCTCTAACCTCCTACAATCCTCCCTATCTCTAACCTCCTACACTCCTCCCTATCTCTAACCTCCTACACCCCTCCCTATCTCTGTAACCTCCTACACACCTCCCTATCTCTAACCTTCTACACTCCTCCCCTATCTCAAACCTCCTACACTCCTCCCTATCTCTGTAACCTCCGACACTCCTCTCTATCTCTAACCTCCAACACTCCTCCCGATCTAACATCCTGCACTCCTCCCTATCTCTGTATCCTCCTACACTTCTCACTATCTCTAACCTCCTACACTCCTCCCTATCTCTGTAACCTCCTACACTCCTCCCTATCTCTAACCTCCAACACTCCTCCCGAACTAACATCCTGCACTCCTCCCTATCTCTGTATCCTCCTACACTCCTCCCTATCTCTGTATCCTCCTACACTCCTCCCTATCTCTGTAACCTCCAACACTCCTCACTATCTCTGTATCCTCCTACACTCCTCCCTATCTCTAACCTCCTACACTCCTCCCTATCTCTCTATCCTGCTACACTCCTCCCCATCTCTGTAACCTCCTACACTCCTCCCTATCTCTCTATCCTGCTGCACTCCTCCCTATTTGTAACCTCCTACATTCCTCACTATCTCTAACCTCCTACACCCCTCCCTATCTCTAACCTCCTACACTCCTCCCTATCTCTGTAACCTCCAACACTCCTCCCTATCTCTGTATCCTCCTACACTCCTTCCTATCTCTGTAACCTCCAACACTCCTCCCTATCTCTGTATCCTCCTACACTCCTCCCTATCTCTAACCTCCTACACTCCTCCCTATCTCTGTATCCTGCTACACTCCTCCCTATCTCTGTAACCTCCTACACTCCTCTCTATCTCTAACCTCCAACACTCCTCCCGATCTAACATCCTGCACTCCTCCCTATCTCTGTCTCCTCCTACACTACTCACTATCTCTCTATCCTGCTACTTCCTCCCGATCTCTGTATCCTCCTAAACTCCTCCCTATCTCTAACCTCCTACACTCCTCCCTATCTCTAACCTCCTACACTCCTCCCTATCTCTAACCTCCTACACTCCTCCCTATCTCTAACCTCCTACACTCCTCCCTATCTCTAACCTCCTACACTCCTCCCTATCTCTAACCTCCTACACTCCTCCCTATCTCTAACCTCCTACACTCCTCCCTATCTCTAACCTCCTACACTCCTCCCTATCTCTAACCTCCTACACTCCTCCCTATCTCTAACCTCCTACACTCCTCCCTATCTCTAACCTCCTACACTCCTCCCTATCTCTAACCTCCTACACTCCTCCCTATCTCTAACCTCCTACACTCCTCCCTATCTCTAACCTCCTACACTCCTCCCTATCTCTAACCTCCTACACTCCTCCCTATCTCTAACCTCCTACACTCCTCCCTATCTCTAACCTCCTACACTCCTCCCTATCTCTAACCTCCTACACTCCTCCCTATCTCTAACCTCCTACACTCCTCCCTATCTCTGTAACCTCCTACACCCCTCCCTATCTCTAACCTCGTACACACCTCCCTATCTCTGTAACCTGCTACACTCCTCCCTATCTCTAACCTCCTACTGTCCTCCCTATCTCTGTATCCTCCTACACTCCTCCCTATCTCTAACCTCCTACACCCCTCCCTATCTCTAACCTCCTACACCCCTCCCTATCTGTGTAACCTCCTACACTCCTCCCTATCTCTAACCTCCTACACCCCTCCCTATCTCTGTAACCTCCTACACCCCTCCCTATCTCTGTATCCTCCTACACTCCTCCCTATCTCTAACCTCCTACACTCCTCCCTATCTCTCTATCCTGCTACACTCCTCCCTATCTGGAACCTCCTACACTCCTCCCTATCTCTAACCTCCTACAATCCTCCCTATCTCTAACCTCCTACACTCCTCCCTAGCTCTAACCCCCTACACTCCTCCCTATCTCTAACCTCCTACACTCCTCCCTATCTCTGTAACCTCCTACACTACTCCCTATCTCTAACCTCCTACACTCCTCCCTATCTCTAACATCCGACACTCCTCCCTATCTCTAACCTCCTACACTCCTCCCTATCTCTGTATCCTCCTACACTCCTCCCTATCTCTAATCTCCTACACCCCTCCCTATCTCTGTAACCACCTACACTCCTCACTATCTCTAACCTCCTACACTCCTCCCTATCTCTGTAACCTCCTACACTCCTCCCTATCTCTGTAACCACCAACACTCCTCCCTATCTCTAACCTCCTACACTCCTCCCTATCTCTGTAACCACCTACACTCCTCACTATCTCTAACCTCCTACACTCCTCCCTATCTCTGTAACCTCCTACACTCCTCCCTATCTCTGTAACCACCAACACTCCTCCCTATCTCTAACCTCCTACACTCCTCCCTATCTCTGTAACCTGCTACACTCCTCCCTATCTCTAACCTCCTACTGTCCTCCCTATCTCTGTATCCTCCTACACTCCTCCCTATCTCTAACCTCCTACACCCCTCCCTATCTCTAACCTCCTACACCCCTCCCTATCTGTGTAACCTCCTACACTCCTCCCTATCTCTAACCTCCTACACCCCTCCCTATCTCTGTAACCTCCTACACCCCTCCCTATCTCTGTATCCTCCTACACTCCTCCCTATCTCTAACCTCCTACACTCCTCCCTATCTCTCTATCCTGCTACACTCCTCCCTATCTGGAACCTCCTACACTCCTCCCTATCTCTAACCTCCTACAATCCTCCCTATCTCTAACCTCCTACACTCCTCCCTAGCTCTAACCCCCTACACTCCTCCCTATCTCTAACCTCCTACACTCCTCCCTATCTCTGTAACCTCCTACACTACTCCCTATCTCTAACCTCCTACACTCCTCCCTATCTCTAACATCCGACACTCCTCCCTATCTCTAACCTCCTACACTCCTCCCTATCTCTGTATCCTCCTACACTCCTCCCTATCTCTAATCTCCTACACCCCTCCCTATCTCTGTAACCACCTACACTCCTCACTATCTCTAACCTCCTACACTCCTCCCTATCTCTGTAACCTCCTACACTCCTCCCTATCTCTGTATCCTCCTACACTCCTCCCTATCTCTAATCTCCTACACCCCTCCCTATCTCTGTAACCACCTACACTCCTCACTATCTCTAACCTCCTACACTCCTCCCTATCTCTGTAACCTCCTACACTCCTCCCTATCTCTGTAACCACCAACACTCCTCCCTATCTCTAACCTCCTACACTCCTCCCTATCTCTGTAACCTCCAACACTCCTCCCTATCTCTGTATCCTCCTACACTCCTCCCTATCTCTAACCTCCAACACTCCTCCCGAACTAACATCCTGCACTCCTCCCTATCTCTGTAACCACCTACACTCCTCCCTATCTCTCTATCCTGCTACACTCCTCCCTATCTCTAACCTCCTACACCCCTCCCTATCTCTAACCTCCTACACTCCTCCCTATCTCTGTAACCACCTACACTCCTCCCTATCTCTAACCTCCTACACTCCTCCCTATCTCTGTAACCTCCTACACTCCTCCCTATCTCTAACCTCCTACACTCCTCCCTATCTCTGTAACCACCTACACTCCTCCCTATCTCTAACCTCCTACACTCCTCCCTATCTCTGTAACCTCCAACACTCCTCCCTATCTCTAACCTCCTACACTCCTCCCTATCTCTGTATCCTGCTACACTCCTCCATATCTCTAACCTCCAACACTCCTCCCTATCTCTGTAACCTCCTACACTCCTCTCTATCTCTAACCTCCAACACTCCTCCCGATCTAACATCCTGCACTCCTCCCTATCTCTGTAACCTCCTACACACCTCCCTATCTCTAACCTCCTACACTCCTCCCTATCTCTGTATCCTCCTACACTTCTCACTATCTCTAACCTCCAACACTCCTCCCTATCTCTGTAACCTCCTACACTCCTCCCTATCTCTAACCTCCTACACCCCTCCCTATCTCTAACCTCCTACACCCCTCCCTATCTCTAACCTCCTACACTGCTCCCTATCTCTAACCTCCTACACTCCTCCCTATCTCGAACCTCCTACACCCCTCCCTATCTCTAACCTCCTACACTCCTCCCTATCTCTAACCTCCTACACTCCTCCCTATCTCTAACCTCCTACACCCCTCCCTATCTCGAACCTCCGACACTCCTCCCTATCTCTAACCTCCTACACCCCTCACTATCTCTAACCTCCTACACTCCTCCCTATCTCTAACCTCCTACACTGCTCCCTATCTCTAACCTCCTACACTCCTCCCTATCTCGAACCTCCTACACTCCTCCCTATCTCGAACCTCCTACACTCCTCCCTATCTCTAACCTCCTACACTCCTCCCTATCTCTAACCTCCTACACTCCTCCCTATCTCTAACCTCCTACACTCCTCCCTATCTCTAACCTCCTACACTCCTCCCTATCTCTAACCTCCTACACTCCTCCCTATCTCGAACCTCCTACACTCCTCCCTATCTCGAACCTCCTACACTCCTCCCTATCTCTGTAACCTCCTACACTCCTCTCTATCTCTAACCTCCAAAACTCCTCCCGAACTAACATCCTGCACTCCTCCCTATCTCTGTAACCACCTACACTCCTCCCTATCTCTCTATCCTGCTACACTCCTCCCTATTTGTAACCTCCTACATTCCTCACTATCTCTAACCTCCTACACCCCTCCCTATCTCTAACCTCCTACACTCCTCCCTATCTCTGTAACCTCCAACACTCCTCCCTATCTCTGTATCCTCCTACACTCCTCCCTATCTCTTTATCCTCCAACACTCCTCCCTATCTCTAACCTCCTACACTCCTCCCTATCTCTGTAACCTCCAACACTCCTCCCTATCTCTGTAACCTCCTACACTCCTCTCTATCTCTAACCTCCAAAACTCCTCCCGAACTAACATCCTGCACTCCTCCCTATCTCTGTAACCACCTACACTCCTCCCTATCTCTCTATCCTGCTACACTCCTCCCTATCTCTAACCTCCTACACCCCTCCCTATCTCTAACCTCCTACACTGCTCCCTATCTCTAACCTCCTACACCCCTCCCTATCTCTAACCTCCTACACTCCTCCCTATCTCTAACCTCCTACACTCCTCCCTATCTCTCTATCCTGCTACACTCCTCCCTATCTCTGTAACCTCCTACACTCCTCCCTATCTCTCTATCCTGCTGCACTACTCCCTATTTGTAACCTCCTACATTCCTCACTATCTCTAACCTCCTACACCCCTCCCTATCTCTAACCTCCTACACTCCTCCCTATCTCTGTAACCTCCAACACTCCTCCCTATCTCTGTATCCTCCTACACTCCTCCCTATCTCTGTAACCTCCAACACTCCTCCCTATCTCTGTATCCTCCTACACTCCTCCCTATCTCTAACCTCCTACACTCCTCCCTATCTCTGTATCCTGCTACACTCCTCCCCATCTCTGTAACCTCCTACACTCCTCTCTATCTCTAACCTCCAACACTCCTCCCGATCTAACATCCTGCACTCCTCCCTATCTCTGTCTCCTCCTACACTACTCACTATCTCTCTATCCTGCTACTTCCTCCCGATCTCTGTATCCTCCTAAACTCCTCCCTATCTCTAACCTCCTAAACTCCTCCCTATCTCTAACCTCCTACACTCCTCCCTATCTCTAACCTCCTACACTCCTCCCTATCTCTAACCTCCTACACTCCTCCCTATCTCTAACCTCCTACACTCCTCCCTATCTCTAACCTCCTACACTCCTCCCTATCTCTAACCTCCTACACTCCTCCCTATCTCTAACCTCCTACACTCCTCCCTATCTCTAACCTCCTACACTCCTCCCTATCTCTAACCTCCTACACTCCTCCCTATCTCTAACCTCCTACACTCCTCCCTATCTCTAACCTCCTACACTCCTCCCTATCTCTAACCTCCTACACTCCTCCCTATCCCTAACCTCCTACACTCCTCCCTATCTCTAACCTCCTACACTCCTCCCTATCTCTAACCTCCTACACTTCTCCCTATCTCTAACCTCCTACACTCCTCCCCATCTCTAACCTCCTACACTCCTCCCTATCTCTGTAACCTCCTACACCCCTCCCTATCTCTAACCTCGTACACACCTCCCTATCTCTGTAACCTGCTACACTCCTCCCCATCTCTAACCTCGTACACACCTCCCTATCTCTAACCTCCTACACTCCTCCCTATCTCTGTAACCTCCTACACTCCTCCCTATCTCTAACCTCCTACACTCCTCCCTATCTCTGTAACCTCCTACACCCCTCCCTATCTCTAACCTCGTACACACCTCCCTATCTCTAACCTCCTACACTCCTCCCTATCTCTAACCTCCTACACTCCTCCCTATCTCTAACCTCCTACACTCCTCCCTATCTCTGTAACCTCCTACACCCCTCCCTATCTCTAACCTCCGACACTCCTCACTATCTCTAACCTCCTACACTCCTCCCTATCTCTAACCTCCTACACTCCTCCCTATCTCTATCCTCCTACACTTCTCACTATCTCTAACCTCCTACACTCCTCCCTATCTCTGTAACCTCCTACACTCCTCCCTATCTCTAACCTCCAACACTCCTCCCGAACTAACATCCTGCACTCCTCCCTATCTCTAACCTCCTACACTCCTCCCTATCTCTAACCTCCTACAATCCTCCCTATCTCTAACCTCCTACACTCCTCCCTATCTCTAACCTCCTACACCCCTCCCTATCTCTGTAACCTCCTACACACCTCCCTATCTCTAACCTTCTACACTCCTCCCCTATCTCAAACCTCCTACACTCCTCCCTATCTCTGTAACCTCCGACACTCCTCTCTATCTCTAACCTCCAACACTCCTCCCGATCTAACATCCTGCACTCCTCCCTATCTCTGTATCCTCCTACACTTCTCACTATCTCTAACCTCCTACACTCCTCCCTATCTCTGTAACCTCCTACACTCCTCCCTATCTCTAACCTCCAACACTCCTCCCGAACTAACATCCTGCACTCCTCCCTATCTCTGTATCCTCCTACACTCCTCCCTATCTCTGTATCCTCCTACACTCCTCCCTATCTCTGTAACCTCCAACACTCCTCACTATCTCTGTATCCTCCTACACTCCTCCCTATCTCTAACCTCCTACACTCCTCCCTATCTCTCTATCCTGCTACACTCCTCCCCATCTCTGTAACCTCCTACACTCCTCCCTATCTCTCTATCCTGCTGCACTCCTCCCTATTTGTAACCTCCTACATTCCTCACTATCTCTAACCTCCTACACCCCTCCCTATCTCTAACCTCCTACACTCCTCCCTATCTCTGTAACCTCCAACACTCCTCCCTATCTCTGTATCCTCCTACACTACTCACTATCTCTCTATCCTGCTACTTCCTCCCGATCTCTGTATCCTCCTAAACTCCTCCCTATCTCTAACCTCCTACACTCCTCCCTATCTCTAACCTCCTACACTCCTCCCTATCTCTAACCTCCTACACTCCTCCCTATCTCTAACCTCCTACACTCCTCCCTATCTCTAACCTCCTACACTCCTCCCTATCTCTAACCTCCTACACTCCTCCCTATCTCTAACCTCCTACACTCCTCCCTATCTCTAACCTCCTACACTCCTCCCTATCTCTAACCTCCTACACTCCTCCCTATCTCTAACCTCCTACACTCCTCCCTATCTCTAACCTCCTACACTCCTCCCTATCTCTAACCTCCTACACTCCTCCCTATCTCTAACCTCCTACACTCCTCCCTATCTCTAACCTCCTACACTCCTCCCTATCTCTGTAACCTCCTACACCCCTCCCTATCTCTAACCTCGTACACACCTCCCTATCTCTGTAACCTGCTACACTCCTCCCTATCTCTAACCTCCTACTGTCCTCCCTATCTCTGTATCCTCCTACACTCCTCCCTATCTCTAACCTCCTACACCCCTCCCTATCTCTAACCTCCTACACCCCTCCCTATCTGTGTAACCTCCTACACTCCTCCCTATCTCTAACCTCCTACACCCCTCCCTATCTCTGTAACCTCCTACACCCCTCCCTATCTCTGTATCCTCCTACACTCCTCCCTATCTCTAACCTCCTACACTCCTCCCTATCTCTCTATCCTGCTACACTCCTCCCTATCTGGAACCTCCTACACTCCTCCCTATCTCTAACCTCCTACAATCCTCCCTATCTCTAACCTCCTACACTCCTCCCTAGCTCTAACCCCCTACACTCCTCCCTATCTCTAACCTCCTACATTCCTCCCTATCTCTGTAACCTCCTACACTACTCCCTATCTCTAACCTCCTACACTCCTCCCTATCTCTAACATCCGACACTCCTCCCTATCTCTAACCTCCTACACTCCTCCCTATCTCTGTATCCTCCTACACTCCTCCCTATCTCTAATCTCCTACACCCCTCCCTATCTCTGTAACCACCTACACTCCTCACTATCTCTAACCTCCTACACTCCTCCCTATCTCTGTAACCTCCTACACTCCTCCCTATCTCTGTAACCACCAACACTCCTCCCTATCTCTAACCTCCTACACTCCTCCCTATCTCTGTAACCTCCAACACTCCTCCCTATCTCTGTATCCTCCTACACTCCTCCCTATCTCTAACCTCCAACACTCCTCCCGATCTAACATCCTGCACTCCTCCCTATCTCTAACCTCCTACACTCCTCCCTATCTCTGTAACCTCCAACACTCCTCCCTATCTCTGTAACCTCCTACACTCCTCTCTATCTCGAACCTCCAAAACTCCTCCCGAACTAACATCCTGCACTCCTCCCTATCTCTGTAACCACCTACACTCCTCCCTATCTCTCTATCCTGCTACACTCCTCCCTATCTCTAACCTCCTACACCCCTCCCTATCTCTAACCTCCTACACTCCTCCCTATCTCTAACCTCCTACATTCCTCACTATCTCTAACCTCCTACACCCCTCCCTATCTCTAACCTCCTACACTCCTCCCTATCTCTGTAACCTCCAACACTCCTCCCTATCTCTGTATCCTCCTACACTCCTCCCTATCTCTGTATCCTCCAACACTCCTCCCTATCTCTAACCTCCTACACTCCTCCCTATCTCTGTAACCTCGAACACTCCTCCCGAACTAACATCCTGCACTCCTCCTTATCTCTGTAACCACCTACACTCCTCCCTATCTCTCTATCCTGCTACACTCCTCCCTATCTCTAACCTCCTACACCCCTCCCTATCTCTAACCTCCTACACTCCTCCCTATCTCTAACCTCCAACACTCCTCCTTATCTCTGTAACCACCTACACTCCTCCCTATCTCTGTAACCTCCTACACTCCTCCCTATCTCTAACCTCCTACACTCCTCCCTATCTCTAACCTCCTACACTCCTCCCTATCTCTGTAACCTCCAACACTCCTCCCTATTTCTGTAACCTCCTACACTCCTCTCTATCTCGAACCTCCAAAACTCCTCCCGAACTAACATCCTGCACTCCTCCCTATCTCTGTAACCACCTACACTCCTCCCTATCTCTCTATCCTGCTACACTCCTCCCTATTTGTAACCTCCTACATTCCTCCCTATCTCTAACCTCCTACACTCCTCCCTATCTCTAACCTCCTACACTCCTCCCTATCTCTAACCTCCTACACTCCTCCCTATCTCTAACCTCCTACACTCCTCCCTATCTCTGTATCCTCCTACACTCCTCCCTATCTCTAACCTCCTACACTCCTCCCTATCTCTGTAACCTCCTACACTCCTCCCTATCTCTAACCTCCTACACTCCTCCCTATCTCTAACCTCCTACACTCCTCCCTATCTCTAACCTCCTACACTCCTCCCTATCTCTAACCTCCTACACTCCTCCCTATCTCTAACCTCCTACACTCCTCCCTATCTCTAACCTCCTACACTCCTCCCTATCTCTAACCTCCTACACTCCTCCCTATCTCTAACCTCCTACACTCCTCCCTATCTCTAACCTCCTACACTCCTCCCTATCTCTAACCTCCTACACTCCTCCCTATCTCTAACCTCCTACACTCCTCCCCATCTCTGTAACCTCCTACACTCCTCCCTATCTCTGTAACCTCCTACACTCCTCCCTATCTCTAACCTCCAACACTCCTCCCTATCTCTAACCTCCAACACTCCTCCCTATCTCTGCATCCTCCTACACACCTCCCTATCTCTAACCTCCTACACTCCTCCCTATCTCTGTAACCTCCTACACTCCTCCCTATCTCTGTAACCTCCTACACTCCTCCCTATCTCTAACCTCCTACACTCCTCCCTATCTCTAACCTCCTACACTCCTCCCTATCTCTGTAACCTCCTACACTCCTCCCTATCTCTAACCTCCAACACTCCTCCCTATCTCTAACCTCCTACACTCCTCCCTATCTCTAACCTCCTGCACTCCTCCCTATCTCTAACCTCCTACACTCCTCCCTATCTCTAACCTCCTACACTCCTCCCTATCTCTAACCTCCTACACTCCTCCCTATCTCTAACCTCCTACACTCCTCCCTAACTCTGTAACCTCCTACACTCCTCCCTATCTCTGTAACCTCCTACACTCCTCCCTATCTCTAACCTCCAACACTCCTCCCTATCTCTAACCTCCTACACTCCTCCCTATCTCTAACCTCCTACACTCCTCCCTATCTCTGTATCCTCCTACACTCCTCCCTATCTCTAACCTCCTACACTCCTCCCTATCTCTGTAACCTCCTACACTCCTCCCTATCTCTCACCTCCTACACTCCTCCCTATCTCTCACCTCCTACACTCCTCCCTATCTCTAACCTCCTACACTCCTCCCTATCTCTAACATCCTGCACTCCTCCCTATCTCTAACCTCCTACACTCCTCCCTATCTCTGTAACATCCTACACTCCTCCCTATCTCTAACCTCCTACACTCCTCCCTATCTCTGTAACCTCCTACACTCCTCCCTATCTCTGTAACCTCCTACACTCCTCCCTATCTCTAACCTCCTACACTCCTCCCTATCTCTAACCTCCTACACTCCTCCCTATCTCTAACCTCCTACACCCCTCCCTATCTCTAACCTCCTACACTCCTCCCTATCTCTAACCTCCTACACTCCTCCCTATCTCTATAACCTCCTACACCCCTCCCTATCTCTATCCTGCTACACTCCTCCCTATCTCTAACCTCCTACACTCCTCCCTATCTCTGTAAACTCCTACACCCCTCCCTATCTCTATCCTGCTGCACTCCTCCCTATCTCTAACCTCCTACACTCCTCCCTATCTCTAACCTCCTACACTCCTCCCTATCTCTAACCTCCTACACTCCTCCCTATCTCTAACCTCCTACACTCCTCCCTATCTCTAACCTCCTACACTCCTCCCTATCTCTAACCTCCTACACTCCTCCCTATCTCTAACCTCCTACACTCCTCCCTATCTCCAACCTCCTACACTCCTCCCTATCTCCATCCTCCTACACTCCTCCCCAACTCTGCATCCTCCTACACTCCTCCCTATCTCTGTATCCTCCTACACTCCTCCCTCTCTCTGTATCCTCCTACACTCCTCCCTATCTCTAACCTCCGACACTCCTCCCTATCTCTGTAACCTCCTACACTCCTCCCTATCTCTGTAACCTCCTACACTCCTCCCTATCTCTAACCTTCTACACTCCTCCCTATCTCTGTAACCTCCTACACTCCTCCCTATCTCTGTATCCTCCTACACATCTCCCTATCTCTAACCTCCTACACTCCTCCCTATCTCTAACCTCCTACACTCCTCCCTATCTCTAACCTCCTACACTCCTCCCTATCTCTAACCTCCTACACTCCTCCCTATCTCTAACCTCCTACACCCCTCACTATCTCTAACCTCCTACACCCCTCACTATCTCTAACCTCCGACACCCCTCACTATCTCCGCATCCGCCTACACCACTCACTATCTCTAACCTCCTGCACCCCTCACTATCTCTAACCTCCTACACCCCTCACTATCTCTAACCTCCTACACCCCTCACTATCTCTAACCTCCTACACCACTCACTATCTCTAACCTCCTACACCCCTCACTATCTCTAACCTCCTACACCCCTCCCTATCTCTAACCTCCTACACTCCTCCCTATCTCTAACCTCCTACACCCCTCACTATCTCTAACCTCCTACACCACTCACTATCTCTAACCTCCTACACCCCTCACTATCTCTAACCTCCTACACCACTCACTATCTCTAACCTCCTACACCCCTCACTATCTCTAACCTCTGACACCCCTCACTATCTCTAACCTCCTACACCCCTCACTATCTCTAACCTCCTAAAGCCCTCACTATCTCTAACCTCCTACACCACTCACTATCTCTAACCTCCTACACCCCTCACTATCTCTAACCTCCTACACCCCTCACTACCTCTAACCTCCTACACCCCTCACTATCTCTAACCTCCGACACCCCTCACTATCTCTAACCTCCTACACCCCTCACTATCTCTAACCTCCTACACCCCTCACTATCTCTAACCTCCTACAC